>NC_136943.1:22599130-22679130 GCF_949987615.1 Pollachius pollachius
CTTAAACCTTCAAAAAATACACTACCACAAATAAAGCACAGCCCTAAAGTGAACGTATGACTAATAAACCAAGCCGTACCCAGTGGGCTTCGTTCATGTTAAACTGCGCAGTTTACTGTAAATAAATAAGAATAATAATTTCACGGTGCATTTAGTCAACATCGTTGACAACAATATAAAACCTATTCAAATTTAATCGGGCATTTTTAAGTAGGCCTACATAACTGAAATGTTTCGTCCCCGTGGAGGAAAAAGAAACGTAACTCGAGTCTTTTCTAGTGACGGCACACACCCACTCCATCAGAACCAAAACGCACACACACCGTTCCACTATATTCACACTATTTTCCTCTTTCATTGCTGCATTATCCCAACATCGTTGACGATTGTTTAATTTAATTGGCTCGCTTATTAAAGTTATTTCACAAAACTGTGGTAAAGATTAAAAAAAAGTTTTTCAAAAGTTCACTGAAAACTTTCAATGCACATCAAGATTTACAGCGACAACGACAACGTGTCTATCTGGATGCTTTTTAAGAATCTTACCTTTGCGCAGACCGTGCGCCAAGCAGTCTCAAACCAGCCGGAGCATCCTCGGAGGTCGTCCTCTCCCCCCTTCTGGCTCGGCCCGTGAAAATCACTTCTTTACAGTCTCAACTTGGTGTTTAAAATACTTGAACTCTGTTAGCACCAGCCGAGTTTCCAGGGCGTTTTCCCCGCTCTCCTCGCCCCTCCTGTGTTCTCCTCTGCCTGCCTTACACTTTTTCTGCGTGTGTGTTATTCCGGGCTTCACAGAATGGTCGGGAAGAGAGCTGGGTAGGGCTCCTGGTAAGCACACTAGAGAGATAGGGGAGGAGAACGGTGTAAGGGAGTGGTCACTGGATGCCATGGGTCGGCCCACCTACTGCAGTCATAGGGGCTCCGATGACAAGCAACACTGAACTTTTTTTCTTCAACAACTTTTCGTTCTTCTTAAAGAGGGCAGTCCTCTTTAGCCTCAACTCTTACATGTGCATAAAAGCAAAGTGGAGAAAGAATAAATGAAAGTTTATTTGCTTAATAGTTATAACAGCATCATATGAATATATTATATTCACTGTATGCAATTATACTACTTAACACTTTGCAGATCTTATGAAGAATAAGTTAATGACTTAATTTAATCAGCCTATTGGGAAAGAAGTTACAGTGAGAGAAGGGCGGGAGGAATTATGAACACTTATGAATTGGCAAGAAAAGGCTGGTAAACAATTACTCACAGCATAATAATTAATTGTGTTATAAATATATAGTTATAGTTCATGCAATGATACCGGTACAACATTTAAAACAACCACTAGCCAAGGCAGCTTCAGGTGAGAATGTATAATGTCCTTATTGAATATTAGATGGACCACCTCATACCACACAAACCTGCTTCTGTTATGAGACATGAACCTGCAGCTCAGAAGCAAAACAAGAGCATAGAACTGGATGTTTTAACTTAATTAACATGATCTATGAGATATATGTGCATCAATATTGAGTCAAAGCCTGAACCACATTCCATTTACTTCAGAGGATTATGCAGCCAAATGTTTGCGGAGAACACATTGTCCTAGTAAAGGTGTGTCTCTCTGTGTGTGTGTGTGTGTGTATGTGTGTGTGTGTGTGTGTTTGTGTGTGCATGTATGTGCCACACAAAATATATAGATTCATTTTAAACACATATTGTGAGTTAAATACACAATACGTTCAATGGTAGGTTGATGTGTTCAACTCATACACACTCACAAACACACACGCTAAACACACAGAAACGCACACTTTTTGAAATGACCTACAGCTTTTGAAAAGACAAAGATGTTTAGTAAAATAAAATGTATGGGTCAGGGTTTGGTGCTAGGGCCCAATATTCCTGAAGGCCTCCTGACAAGAGGGCCTCTGGATCAGGGACCCTGTCCCTTGCTGACCCTCCTGTTATAGGGCCTCTAAACCAGGGGCCTGGTCCCCGTCTGACCATAGAGTCTCTGGATCAGGGGCCCGGTCCCGGTCTGACCATAGGGTCTCTGGATCAGGGGCCCTGGATCAGGGGCTCTGTCCCCGTCTGACCATAGGGCCTCTGGACCAGGGGCCTCTTCTGTTGTAGGGTCTCTGGATCAGGGCCCTGTCCCCATCCGACCCTCCTGATGTCCAGTGTTGGCATAAGGATGATCCCGTCAGTGGCCCCGATAACGTAATGCACAGTCATCGCCCTCACCTGATTTGAAATCAATCTTAAGCCGCAGATCATTCATAGGTTGACAAATGTTTTAGGCAGGGTCAGGGTTAGGGTTATCAGTTCAATAGAATTCGATTTGGTTATCAAATTGATGACATAAGTTGCATTACACACATGCACACCTCCCTAAAACTGTGATTGTATCGTGGTTAATGGTGCGTTCATAGCACTCAAGATTAAAGGAATAAAGGAACCACATGGGCCTTTGGGCACAGCCTCCATGGTCCTGTTCACACAGTAGTATAGCCTGAATGAACAATTAGACAAATTAAAAGAATAAAGAATACTACAAGAATAAAACAATAACTGTATTATATATATTAACCCTGGACTGCTGGGTTTGATGCGTTAACATTTTATAACAATGTAAATATGTTATGTTAAGTCCATTTTAACCTGGTCAACATGAAACGCACAAGACCCATGCAGCCGCACACACTCTGTAGTAGAATCACACACCTCATGACTGGTGTGCAGGGTGCGATTTGTGAAAAAACCAGAGGGGGGGAATAATTTTGAGAAACATTTTAAAATGTTTCAAAATGAAGACGGACCCTGTGTATTTTGGTTGTTTATTATTACGATGTAATGGTGAAAATACTTTGGGTGGGGGGGATAATTTTTATCCCCACCGAGGATAAAAATAATTCAGCAGAGGGTAGGACGTGTAAACCAGAGGGGGGGATAATCCCCACCATCCCCACTGGCAAATCGCACCCTGCTGGTGTGTAAACATCCCCTCCTGAACCTACAACCAACACACCAACGGGGACCTCTGAGGAGTTGTGTTCTTTAACACCAGAGATCTGGAGAGATACCCACAGTGTGAAACACAGGGGAGGTTACCACGTAAGAATATTCTGGGAGGTTTTTAATGGAATGATGACGTCAAAGAGGATGATGTCAAATTATAATATAACTAAATGATTGAAATTCTAGTAAAGCCACAAATCATTGTTTTGTTATTTTTCTTGTTTCTCTTTGGCCTCCAAAGAGAATGTGGATCAGATTACTTTTGAATGTGCTAAATATGTTTCACAAACCTTAAAGCCCCTGTTACTATTCCAATCTATCCCAGCTGTAGAGCATCGGCCAGGTTCTCTCCACCCTGGTCCGGTGTGTGCGTACGTCTCCATTGCATAAGGCCGCTAGCAATATCTGTTGATGCATAGTTGCTTATGCTAGTCCACATTTGACCATTATCACTATACACTTACCATCAAAAGAAAAAAAAACTCACAGGGCTGGGCTATGTGTGGCGATTAACCCGGCAAGGCGTGTGCGGGTGGGTTCTGATGTCTTCATATTCTCCGTTCTGATACTCTTCTTTTGCAACATTATGGACGTGAATGTACTGGATCAGCAGACGATTGATGAACTTTATGGTGGATGTTAGGTGAAATATCAGAGGACACTGGCAGGAAGCAGTATGAGTCACAGTCACATGAGACAGACACAGAAGGTCGGATCACGCTTTAATCGGGGATCAGGAAGTCTTTACGTTCTAGGTAGAGATTGACACATGAATATACGATCTCCCCATCTCTCTTTCTCTCTTGCTCAATGTCATGAACATTCTGCTGCATTAAAGGACGCAAGAATGGACCCGTTCATGCCTGTTCTGTATTTGTGAGTAAGTCTTTGTGTGTGTGTGTGTGTGTGTGTGTGTGTGGGGGGGGGGGGGGGGGGGGGGGGGGGGTTCCCCTGTGTATCCAGGTGCTTTAATATGTCCGTTGTTGTGTGGCTCATCTTGTTGTGTGTACCGCGAGGTTTGAGCCTTGGGACATGCGCTGGCTCTACTGGTCGGCCGGCCACACCCAGACTTAGCACGCTGGAATATTGCAAACAACGCAGCCTAGAAGCAGAGCAAACAGAGGAAGTTACTGTGCTGCTTTGTCGGCCTGCATAGGAGAAGCGAGAGCAGGGTGTGGCACACACACACACCCTGACACACACACATACAGACACAAACACACACAGAAAAACACTCGCAATTACACACATACATACACACACACAGACTCAGAGTTGGATTCACCCATACACCAACAAGGAATGGAACACAGACTTAAATGAATTCAAACTACAATGAGTCAAGAGTGGACTGATTCTGTTCTCATCTAGAAAACAGGGTGCAGTCATTCCAGAAGACCACCTCACTATTCCTTTGTGTGTGTGTGTGTGTGTGTGTGTGTGTGTGTGTGTGTGTGTGTGTGTGTGTGTGTGTGTGTGTGTGTGTGTGTGTGTGTATGTGTGTGTGCGCGTGTTTGCATGCAGGTGTTCACTTGTTCTGTTGTGTTTGTGGGAGAGGGATAGAGTAGAGAGAGGTTAAGTCATGTGGAGATAGCCAAAAAAGCATGTGTAACATAGGCAGGAGACAAGTTTTAAAAACAAAATAACAAATTACTAACATATGGTTCTAAGTTCTACATCCTTCTACTGTGTTTCTTCCCAGGCCTTATGAAGCTGGGTGATCCTGCGCCTATTGACTTAGTGTCCTGCCTTTAAGAGTTTTTTCTGAGCCAAGGTGTGGTTCTCTGTGCGTTTGAACTGCAGTTGTTCAGTCAACAATACCACTCCTCAGCCCCTGAGAATTTGTCCCATGCTCAAATGTGCACAATGGAAATTGCTCTCCAGTGCTTTTTCAGTTCTGAATATGTATGTTTTTGCAACTTGGGTTAGTCTTTTTGAAACCCCAGCTGAAAATATGTGTCTCACAACGTCACTTAAACCTGTTTCCCCTCGCTCTTGTTTTCACACATCGGAGCGGCTCCAGTGAGATGGCTCATCTCTGTTTCCCCTTCCTCCACCGGCCCCTGTTTCCCTCACTCTCTGCCCCTCGGTGTCTCTCTCTCTGCCCCTCTGTGACTCGCGCTCTGCCCCTCGGTGTCTCTCTCTCTGCCCCTCAGTGTCTCTCTCTCTGCTCCTCAGTGACTCGCTCTCTTCCCCTCTGTGTCTCTCTCTCTCTTCCCTCTCCCTCCCTGGGGTCAGTCTGCTGAATTGAAGGATGTGTGTGTGTGTGTGTGTGTGTGTGTGTGTGTGTGTGTGTGTGTGTGTGTGTGTGTGTGTTTCTGATGCTATAGGTGTGTCACCCGGGGTGAACCTTGGCTAATATCTTGGCTCAGACGGTGGTGAGTCACAGCGGGCGTGCCCATGGCGACAGCACAAACACAGCCATTCTCTGAAGTGAGCAGCGAACGAGAATCACAGGGTTACATTCTGGGAGTGACGTGCCAGTGCTCCAGTGATGGGCGTGTGCTCCAGGGAGTGCCGGTGTGCAAACAGTGCACACTTATGTGTGTGTAGTTTGGGTGTTTGTTGTGCGCTTGTGTGTGTGTGTGTCCGTGTCATATACGATAAAGGTGTCCCACTGCAGGGATTGAGTTAAATACTAGATTGTGGTGAGATTAGGAGAGGGATGAATCCTCCCAGCCGCGGTTCAGATGGTCATCAATTAGAGTCAGCTGAAGGTGTGGCCGTGCAGATGGGTATCATACGTGCAGCTCCGAGATCCGCAGCTTGTGGAACACAAGTTTAATGAATGGCAGACAACACTCTGAGCCACTCCTGTGTCCCCTGGCTTCTCACCCAAGGCAACGTTCAGATGAATTCCTTTCTGGCAAAAGGCAGAGTTCTGTGAGTCAGCAAGATCCTTTACCCAGCCATGAGACGCTGGCCTGCATTGTCAAAAACACGCTATCCATTATACAACAGTCCTGCCTTGAGTAAACAACATGAATGTATGATACATTTGCACTTTCTTTATGCATGTGTCTTCTGATATATTAGCCTTGGCCTGTGCTTAGTGTGTCTGCCACGGTGTGTTGTCTGTCTTTATAAATTGTTAAATGCAACGTTAAATGCTATCTACCAATGCAAGTCATTATAATTAGCTGCAGTTGTATATTTCCACTCCAATTTTTTTTGCAGGAATTCCAACATTCAAACAATCCAACCTACGACACCTCAAAGAATCAGGCCAGTTATTAATTTTTAACCTTTCAGAAGCAGTAACATACGATGAGGATAAGCCATATGGGGTCTGATTTGTGCTCTTCAGATCATCATACATGCAAGAATTCTTCCAATGTTTTACGTATTTAATTCATAGATGTCTGATATCAATGAGGTAAAAACACCAAATTATTCTGCCTTAGTAACTTGTACTATGACTTAGAAACACTGTTACCATTTGGAAAACAGGCCAGAATCATAGGCAGCTAACCAGCTGTGACATCACCAATGGCACTGAGTCAAATCCTGTCAATGCAATCATTTCATCCTTAGGTTGAAACACGCTCATCGCCAGCGGTGGGGTACTTCGCCTTTGAACATTTAGCACAAAACAGAATATAACTCAACAAGAGTGACACTATCGTTATTGCAACCATTAAAAATGACAAACCTATTGGTAAAAGGAAAGGGCATTTCAGAGCATGTCACCTAAACCTCCTCAGGAATGGCCCGTGTACAATTGTAGAAAACAATCATCAACAACTGATCAAGTTGTGCACAATAGGGTGATGGAATGTGAGCTGAATCTGCCTTCTGCATACTTACAGCTTGTGGACATATCAGTCATCTAATCAACCGTTGCTCCACAACAGGGTTCCTCTGTATGGATTACTCTAAGATCAACACTGATGATCAATGGCCACACGCTCTTCATCAATAGTTCCCCGTGTCTATAAGTGTATACACGACCTAAATAAGTCCTTCATTCTCACAAAACACGAACACCAGCAAATCAAATCAAGCACTTATGCTTTAAGAAGTAGTAACAAATACACTTCAATTAAATGTAAACTAAGATAGTGATTACGTTAATGCAACCTTGTGCAACTGTAGAGCTTTGCATACTAGGGTGATCGGACATGATATTTTCTATAACCATGGTAACTTCTGATTTGCTGATCTTTTCGGAATTCCCCCATACCACGAATGCATGCACACACACACACGCATGCACACTCACACACACACACACACAGACACACACACACACATACACACTCACACACACACACACACACAGACACACACACACACATACACACTCACATGCACACACACACGCACACACAGACACACATACCACGAATGCATGCACACACACACACGCATGCACACTCACACACACACACACACAGACACACACACACACATACACACTCACACACACTGACGCATGCACACACACTGACGCACACTCACATGTACACGCACATGATTCAGAGCGGCAGGCTGGCCCTCTGGTGAAGAAAAGAATGTGAGGGAAAATAAGGGAATGAGAGACAGATTGAATTGTGGTTTCCACTTTAAGTTATGAGTCACGCACACAAGTGGGGGATGGGCAAGAATGAAAAAAAGAACTATTCTGGGATGTTAACCATAGCAACATAATAAGCGAGGGGGGCAGGTCCTCAAAGGGATGTTGCCATAGCAATGCCCTCTGTGTGTGTTTGTGTGTGTGTGTGTGTGTGTGTGTGTGTGTGTGTGTGTGTGTGTGTGTGTGTGTGTGTGTGTATAGATAAACATCCCATGCCACAAAGAAGTTTGTATTGTAGTAACAAACGATACTGTGTGTTTGACTTCCTACAGCAGGGCTCATTCAAATCTCACTTCAGGGCGTGGCACGATCGGCAGTCAAATATCGTCGGTGCGTTGTGTGTTCTGAACATCCAGTTCATCTGAATGCGCCACAATCTTCTGACAGGCTCAGTCTTGTGCGTCTGGTTGCAACTGTGTGAGGACTTTGCCTCAGGTATATTGACAGTTGACACACCTGTCATTTCAACAGTTACAGCGGGGTCTCCAGCCCTCTTTCAGATGGGCCTCGATGTTGACTCATCGATCTATAGACGCTACGCTGGAATGTACGTGTAATTTGTATGCAAATCAATCTCGGATCTTTGTCAACGATACAGAGTTGATTAAACAGTGGTGCTACCTCAGCCCAGTAGATCCCTCAGCGCAGAGAGAGAGAGAGTGAGAGTGGTCTCCTGCTCGACAGAGCCCCTCCTCTGATCTGTTGTGTTTCAACACACCGGCCCGATGCCCTTCTCCATCGCTCAGCATTCCAGCCATAGCTGGGAATGTTCCAACAGTTAAAACCTCCAACGACTTCTAATGATGTCGGAGCACCGAGGAGCAAGCCCGTGCATGATGCTCGTGGTGATCATGCATGTATTGTCTGCTCAAATCCTCAGGCAGGATAAGCCGGTTTTGATTCTCAACTTTCCCGCTGGGAATTAGTATAACCTGGGGTCAATTTGTAAGCAATATGCTTCGGTGTTAAGAATTTGATAATCATCCTGATTGTTGTATAGATTTCTACATCCTTTTTCAATGGATTTCAGTATTTCACTGATTATGGAATGAATTTGTAGATCTCATTGAATCACTTGAAAACAGAGATGGTTTATTTCACTGCAGAGTGAAGGCAAACAATGTACATTTATAAATTCACTGTTTTTTTCATTGTTACTTTTAGTATTCCTTCAAAATACCACAACAGCCTGTTTTTCATCATTGGAGGAACTGACTTTAAATATACTGTTCATTTTCCTCCACCATTGCACTTGTGGATTTATTTGAGAACATAACCTCCAGCGTCCCACCTCCACACTGTGGTAACATGAGCCCGCTGCCGCTCTGGGGTTTCACGTGGAGAAATGCAGGGGCGGCCTGTTTTCCCTCTGCATAACCTCTCCTCTCTTCCATCTTGTCTCCGCTCTCTCCCTCCCTCGCGTTCTCCGCTGGTAAGTCCCGTTGCAAGGCAACCTCAACCAATCACACAACAACTAATAAATACATAGTAAAACTACGCACGACATAGAGTAGAGGGGTTTTATGTACAGCCATTTTTATGTTGTCCAGCCTGCATGCTGTGTATCATCTTGTCTTCCCCTCCTCAGCTATTTGCCCTCAGTGGGTTCACCTTTGACCCCCCTCATTCCATTCCTGGGCTGCATTACTATGCCACGCTCTTTGTGCTGCGGAGCAATGTGCTCCATGCTCTACTTTAAGTGCCCCTATCGTGTGAAAACACTCCACGCCCCGGAAAAGAGCCAGCGAGCAGCTGAGATCAGAAGGTTACACGCCTTCAGGAATATCTCTAAACTTAGGGACTGTGGACATACTCTGCTCTCAGACGCATTTGCAAAAAGTCTATTTTCGCTTTTTTAGGCATACATTCTTTCTCATTAACTATTGCGACCAGGGTGAGCTCGGCACTCACGGCTTTCTGCAGGAATCCTGGGAGAGAATGTTTGTGTCTGTCTGCCGACCACACAGACACTGTCAGGGGGGGGTATGCCCTGAGCAGTGGCCCTCTTCTTCAGTGGATCATCTGCGATGATCCACATCCCTGCCAACAGTTCCAGCTCCCTAACCTTAAATAAGTGTGTGTGTGTGTGTGTGTGTGTGTGTGTGTGTGTGTGTGTGTGTGTGTGTGTGTGTGTGTGTGTGTGTATGTATGTAAATGAATGTGATGTAGCCGCAGAATGAAATAGAAAATTAAACAAAAAGGGCTTTGAGGTAACAAGCAGACCCCTGACTGTCCACTAACATCAGTGAACTAGCATGGTGACTGTTGTTTGACGTAGTAGCGGGGGTGGCAGAGGGGGGGGGGAGCTGTGGAGACATCCCTCCTAGCGAGGCCCTCTTATATTGCCCATTAAGACCAGACCTCCGAGCAGAGCCGTAAACACACCAGAGGTGGGGAGATTCCTATTTAAGGGCCGAGTGGCTCCAGAGAGGAAGGGGAACAGAACCACACAGTGTGCTGAGGCAGCGCGCTGGAGGCAGCATGCAGCGGTCCCTACCGCCGCCACGGCAACCAGACACTCTGCATTGACAACAGAAAGCTCAGTAGAAGTAGTTTTCTTGTTGGGAGGAGGAGTGTTCTCCAGGACAATGGAGGAGAGGACTGTTGTGGTTCTGCAGCGCGGCCCCTGGACACCCCCCCCCCCCCCGTGGCTCCGTCAGACCGGGGCCGCAGCCCTCCACCGCCCCGCCCCCTCCACCGTCCCCACTTCACCACATTTGCGGCTCACACTGATGCACCAGATGCTCTGCACATGCACGCCAGTGCCCGCCTTTCCTTGGGGGGTGAGGGTGGGGGCTGTCACACATACACTGCAACAGTCCCCCCCCCCCCCCCGCGCTCACTGGGTCTCTGTCTTGTCTGTGTCCTTGCTGAAATGTTGTCCTTGATGATTGTATGAGAGAGAGAGAGAGAGAGAGAGAGAGAGAGAGAGAGAGAGAGAGAGAGAGAGAGAGAGAGAGAGAGAGAGAGAGAGAGAGAGAAGAGAGAGAGAGAGAGAGAGAAAGAGAGAGAGATATTGAATAAACATTATTTTCAAGTACAGAATATGTCCAAATAGCTAAGGAGGGAGGGAGGGAGGAGGGAGGGAGGGTGGCTAGATGGCAGATGCAAATGGCAGGAAGAGAGGAAGGAAAAATTAATCGTGAGTTTGGGGCCTGCGATGGAATTCAGGGGAGGGAGGTTTCAGAGCTTGACGGCCACAGTGTTGCTGTTGGCATGCTACCCTGTATTGTTCTGGTGGGTTACTTCAGTTTAAGACTTTAACTCTGTTCATGGCCGTTTGAAGACGAGGGGGGGAGAGCAGAGTGCCTCATAGCTGCAGCACTCAGCAGCCGAGGGGTTAGCTACATGGGGTGTGCTGTAATGCGTTGTGTGGACGCAGTCACTCCGGTTACAGCCTACTATTGAAGCCCGATACACAGGATGGGTGAGTCATGTGTTCAAGGACTTGGGCGATTCGCTGTTGTGGGAACATTTCCATTTTCTGATTTCCATGAGACCACAGAACAAACTAAAATGGCCGCCATGATTCAACATTTGGATAGCAGGCCTGTGTGATTGTCCAGAATGAATCATTTGCAGTCTGAACCTGTAGGAAAGTATGAGACATTGAGGTTGCACTCGGATGAAAAAGTTCCTCTGACTGAGTCTTAGAAGAGTAGAGAAGTAGAGAAGCGACTTTTAAACTTCAACGATTTCTAAAACAAACATGCATATTCGAGCTATCATGATTTATTTCACTCTTATTAAACAAGACTATCAAGAAGGCCAACCATACATTAAATAAATAGAAATAATGAGCACTTAAACGAAGACATGAGGTCTACTTCACAATGAGTTAAATCCAACAACCACTACCCAAGGTGGTGTGTGTCCTTGCCACATTAAGGCACACACGCATCTACCAACTTCTAAGTTTCACTTCTCTGAATCTACACCCAGCTTCTCGGTATTGAAACCAGAGCAACAATTGGAGGCCCCTGTTTCACAGCTCCTGTCTGACAGCAGGGGCCGGCCGGGCCCTCCGTCCACCGTGGCTGTGGAAATGATAACCCTGGGGAGAGAGGCCACAGGGGAATGTGGCTGGAGAGTAACGGGTGTTGGGGACTCAGAGAGTAAAGGCTGCTCGCTGTGAGTGTTGGTGGCCTTCAGGGCCCTGGAGTGTAGAAGACACATCAGTGGGGGAGGGTAAAGTGGGAGAGAAACACCAAAACTCAATGAATATAATGGGTCAAATACTTTATTATTCCTGCACCCTCTTATTCCTTTGTTAAGAGTTTAAAAAACTCATAATTTAAACATCATGTAAACGTCCTTTTCACGAGTAGAAGTATCAAACCAATATATTTTAATTGTACGATTGCCTTCAGTGGGAAACAATGAAACCCTGCATTATTGAAACAGCGTTGACTGATCATGGAATAGGGTGTGGCCTGTCTGAACGGCCCAGGCCACGGCCACTGCCAGGTGTATAGAAAATATCAATGTGGTGTTGGGTAACAAAACATGCCTTTTTTATCAGCTTAAGAACCACTGGGCGTGGACACAGCAGTCATTCAAGGATAAATGTGTCAAGACAATGAGAAGATCATAAGCCAGTGAATAGTGCCCCCTCAAATCCTCCAAAAACACAAAGGAAGGAAACAGTGCAGGAAAGAAAGTTCTCATTTCCCGCTGAGCGTTTGTGAGCGTTCATACTGATCAGCAGATCATCCCGGGGGAGACGCCCTCTTATAGAAGCTCCTCTAAAACATGGCCTGCTTTACTTGTTTAGCGTTTACAGCCGGAGCAAAAGGCTTTTCTTTAGGGTGCAGGCGTGGCTCTGATCTGTAGACTGCGTTGTCCTGTTGGGTCTTGCTTATAAGCCAATGCAACACTGGCAGCCATATCCTTCCATGAGTCACTCCAACTCGGGAGCTGTGGGCCGATTGGCTGAACGCTAACCTTTCCTATACAACGTTTTAGCCACAAAATGACTTGTTTCGTTCCCTTCAGCAAAGTGAACAATGCAGATGTTATTGTGAATATCTTGATGTGAAATCTGAAAAAATAAAGACTTAATGTTTTGAGGCCCCATTGGAAATCTCCAGTGACTCCCGCTGTGACGAAGAGAAAGATGTGGTCAGTTTCTAAACAAAATGTTTTGCAGACAATCTCGAGTTTAACCAAGGATTCTTGAGAGTTGAGAACAGGGCTGGGGCGTGGCATCTGTGGAACTAGGGAGAAACCCAAACAAGGCCCAGTTCCCCCCCACCCAAAAACTTATCTGCGACATGTATAAATCTGACCCTTGAGGACGTGTGGAGCTTGCACACCCTCTACAGGCGGAAAACGGTTTTGCAGAAGCATATTTTCTGTCCATTGTCAATCACGTTATTTGCAGAGATGCGATAAGTCCACTGTACGCATTTGCCAAAGGTTTTATTGAGGAATATACGAAGGAAAAAAAGGTTTGCCCAACTGAAAATCATGGCCTGCAGATCCAGTGATCTACTGATCGTTTATAACCTGTCCAGAGTAGAACTAGCTCCTTATATGAATGGTTTGAAACTGACAAACAGATCAAAATAACCCTTTAATAAGTCAAATTGAAAACAAAATAGACAAATTAAATTCCAGGAATGAAATTGGGGTAAAATGCTTTATTCACTCAAAGCCACTGAGCGGGAGGGCGGGGGGGCAATGCAAATCGATCTTAGTTGTCGTTACTTTAAGCTGACGCTCCAATTTCTTTTTCTTCCCGTTTAATAAGTACAAAGTGTTGAAGTCCGTGTTTTCCTTTAGGGTTCCAGTGCTCTGTCAGCCGACTGTCCCTCTCACTTGAAGACCTTGCCCTCATTGAAGGGCTTGCCCACGTGCTTGAACTCGCCCTCCCAGGCCAGGTACTCCTTCACCATGGTCTTGCACTCAGAGCTGCTGGGGTCCAGCTTGCGCCAGCTGTACGACTCGTAGTCGATCTGCCAGTCCTCCGAGAGCTGGGGAGAGACGGGACCGCGGGTTAGAGGCCGTAACACACTGGGACATTTAAAAGATAAAACCAGATAAAAGATAAAAACCCCATCGTCAAAATCTCTCTAGATGTGCTTGCTAGGGCTATCTGCATGTGCCTCGTTTAGATTAATGCATATATAATTCATTTATAAGTCACTGACATCTTTTAGCCTCATGCCCATTATACAGTCAACAGGCTTATGTTTGGAAATGACAAGCAGATACCTTTTGAGAAAGCTATCTCTGCTTGTCCAAGATGTGGCCATAGCATGAAACAGCCTGTTTCTCATTAGGTTGAGAAGGCTGGGATGAATATAGCTCATCGCTCTTCCCCTGACAGATATGAGACTGGTGCCATCAATAGACACCGCCTTGCCCAATGACAGGGGAACTCATCCAGAGACAAAATATAGCATTTGGATATCATATTGGACACATGAAACAAGTCTTCTTGTATCTTAACTGAATAAAAAGGATTCAGAAGCTTATTATAATACCCATGTACAAATAAGGACACTGTTCGACTGATAATTATCATGTCATCCCATTTTATCCATTGACGAGCGTGGAACTAAAAATAAATGCAAGGCAGAGAGATTGTTAGATTGCTGCCGGCCACCCATGTCTGATAGGAAGTGTTTCTACACGTCGTACTCAAAGCTTGGGCTAACCCAGCCGTGCTCTAGTTTAACCCCTCTGAGGCGAACACTCACAGTGAACACCAGCTCCTGGCCTCTGAACACCCAGATGCCTGAGATGCAGCTGTCGTTGTTGGTGCCGAACAGGATAACGCTGGCAAAGGCGTTCTTCCTGAGCCGGTCCAGACGCTGGAACATTCCTGAGAGGGAGGAGACACTGAGTGAGTAACTGGGTGAGCCGTGTGCTGAGCAGTAGGGCTGGGCGATTAACCTAATTTTTATCGCGATATAGATTTTAGCGATCAAACGATCACAAAACTAAGAGTTGAAACAATTTTTCTTTTCATTAAATGTTTAATAGAAAGTGCAGAACAGCTGGATACATATCTGTACATTATTTTAGATTTGAAAATCTCAGTTACAAAGTGTTTTTTGGCAGAGACATGCTGAATAGATACATCATGTTTTCAAACTTAAAAATAATAGTTTGGATAATCATGATTTCAATATTGACCATAATAATCATGATTTTTTACATAATCAAGCAGGCCTAAGAGACACTGGGGGGGCATGAGCCGACCAGTAGACACAGTGTGAGCCATGTGCTGACCAGTAGAGAGCCTTCAGGTCTATGGTAGAGCCCAGCAATAATTCTGCCTTATTGACTTCGGATAGCATCACCATCACATGAACTCGGGTTATTTTGATATCTTTCATAGTCTTAAAATGATAGATGATATGCTTAAAAAGGATACAAAGTATATTTGAGTACTTCCTTATGGCCATCACTTCAAAGACTTCACCTGTACCCAACGTATTATTAAAGCCAACTGATTTGCACGTTAAAAAACAAATTTTCCCATTTTACCAGTCAATATGGTTAACAGGTCAGGAAGGTGAATGGGTGACGCGCTCTCCAGTCAGAGCGCGGCCCTGGTGGGGCAGCTGAGGAGCGCAGGTTTAATATTGTTTTATTTTAATCTCTTCCCCTGCCAGATACAAGACTGGTGTCATGAATAGACACCACCTTGCCCAATGACAGTGGGACCCTACCAGAAATACAATAAACTATACTTTGGATATCTTATTAGTTACAGGAAAGAAGACTTGTGAAGAATTTGTTCTCCTTAATCTAATAATTATTTTCCCCTTTCTAGTGATTAATATATAAGGTTTCCTTAATCCTCTGAAACCTCTATTCTTGTATTATATTAGATATGCAGAACAAAAAAAAGAATGTTAATCCGATGATTATTCCTCACGATAATCCCATCGACAAACAATATATTTTTTTTAACCCCCCCCGTCCCCGTCCCCGTCCCCAGGACCAGGTCTCACCTGAGATGAGGTTGCAGCTCATGAAGGTCTGGGTGAGCTCCTGGGGGTACTTGTACTCGCAGTACCAGATAGAGTAGCCCTCGGGGTCGAAGTTCTCCCAGAAGTGCGGCAGGGCGACGGTCAGGGTGTCCTCGTTGGAGTACTTCCTCTTGCACTCGTCCATCACAAACGAGCTGCATCACAAAACCAGCAACAACATGTTGGAGGAATCAGGACAGCTTTTACATTTTGACAATTTACAGCCAATTTAACAAAACAAAAAAATGTATGGCAAGTCTCCACCTTTATACATGTTAGACCAGGACACATAAGTTTTGCTTCCAAATTAATCGATTAACAGAACGTTTGTACGATGCGTCCATTATGCTACGTTAAACACATTTCACCTCAGCAATTAAAACAGTACTTCAGGTTAGGTGACCAGTCCACACAGTAACGTTAAAATCAAAGACATTGCACAATGCTCCTATGATTATAATCGCTGTTCCATCCAATAGCTGGAGCTATGTAGAACGACCCCACAAGAGAACAGCCATTTGGGAGGTTTACAATATGCATTCAACACCCCCATTGTGTACAGAAATAGAGCCATGGATGGCTGGAACTCCACACATCACTATAGTTTAAATAAAACTAGAACAAGCAAGATCTTTTTAGATCAAACAATTAGATAACATATGCCCATAGCATGAAACAGCCTGTTTCTCATTAGATTGAGAAGGCTGGGATGAATATAGCTCAATCTCCCTGCCCCTGCCAGATATGAGACTGGTTCCATGAATAGACACTGCCTTGCCCAATGACAGGGAGATAATCCTCAACTCATTAGTTAGTTTAGGCAAAATAGTGACGGAAGTTCAACCTCTTTATCTAACAGCAGTAGCTCAGGCAGTAGAGCGGGATGACTTTTAACCAGAAGGTTGCCATCCGATGCCCGGCTCCTCCTAGCCGAGTGTCGCGGTGTCCCTGAGCAAGGCACCTAACCCTTGGTCATACGAGCTGTGTGTGGTTGCCAACCCCGTCGCTGTGTGAATGCGTGTATGAATGGTAAGTCGCTCTGGGCTAAAGCATCAGCTAAAATGCCCTAAAAACAAAATATCTCCAAAGGAAACTCAAACATTAAATATATTCCAGACGGAAACTAAATCTTACATTCATGCTTCGTTACAGATTTTACTGTCCCAGTAGCATCCACATTGATCTGTTGACTTGCACAACAATATCAAAATTGTCATCTTGTAGGGGTGCAGGTCTACTCTAAACCTTCGGTCGGTTATTCTGGCAAAAACCTTTAAAAGAGGCCTAGGGACAGAGGTTAAAGGCAAATATTAACAATTGACTGCATCTCATGACTCCTTTAACTGTTTTTTTGTTTGCATTGCTAGTTAAAAGCCGGTTGATAACAACGACATTAGAGCCTTCATCTGCTGCCAGAGCTCTTTCACTGAGATGATGGGACAGTTCTCATAGGAATGCATTCCCATTGGTGATTTGAACATGCTGTCCAATAGGAGAGGCCAGACTAGGCGTGCTCTGTACATCAACCATGTCGGCCAATAGGAGGGCCCAGACTGGGCGGGGGCCGTACCTTTTTGGGAGGTGGGCGAAGGGGTCCTTGCTCTTGGGCTCTGCGGCGAGCGCGGCCTCACACTCGTCCATCTCCTCGTCAGCAGCAGGGGCCGCCTTCTTCTCCTCCTTCTTCTTCTTCTCCTGCGGCTTGACGTTCTCCTTCGCTGGCTTCTCCTTCTTGGTCGGAGCAGACTCCTTTTTGGGCTGCATCTCTGCAAACTTCTTGGCTGCGGGAGGAGAACACATGTTGTGGGTTAGACGGGCTTGGCTCGCTGGGCTCAGGCTGAGGGGGTTCTAGAAGGAGTGTTGTGAAATATACAGCCGTGTGGGAGGCCTGTCGCCGGTTTTCCACACGTCCAATATGGTTTCCATCAGAAGCACAATGGAAAAGTCAACAGATTCTGTGTAGCCCTTGTTTACCAAGTCAAAGTAATCAGGGACTCGACTTCGGAACATGTGAGAGAACCGCTGCCGCAGCTCGAAGTCAAAGGCTATATCTGGGATGGTCGATACGGCAACAATACATCACCATTAATTCAGGCCGGATAAGGATACAGAATATTATCACGATTGTTTTTCCATGTCATTTTGCTTTTTTTTTTTTTTTTTTTTTTTTTTAAAAAAAAAAGGTACTGTTCAACCTATTTTCTTAATGACTTATAAAAGGAGAACATAAGGGAAACGCCTAATAGACCAGAGAAGTGGCAACAAGATGTAGATGTAATATTTTTCTACCGCTGGTGAGATGTCTTCTGTGTGCAGAAGCACCAGAAACATCTTTGAGTCCTCACTTTAAAATGCCCCGCGGTGCCATAAGCCTGCCTGTAGCATTGTAGAGGTCGCAGGTGGGCATTGCAGTTTGTTTTGGCAGAGCGCCGGTCGTGGTCACCTGAGACGGTCAGAAAACGAACTCAACCCGCTCCGTTGTCCCCTCCTACTTTGACCTGGCGCTCTACATAATCTAAACAACAACCAATACAGCAGTCCATTGAGCCGTAATGGATTTTTGACCAATGGACTTGTATGAGTGAATGCAACTATTCAGTTGAACGCAATCTGCAACCTCACCACTAGAGGCCACTTTATCCTTTCCACTGCACAGCACTAGTGCACTAGTCTTAAATTACCGAATGACGTAACCTAAAAAAAATACTTGGATGTGCCCATAGCATGAAACAGCCTGTTTCTCATTGGATTGAGAAGGCTGGGAAGAATATGGCTCAATCATTCTCCCCCTGACAGATATGATACTGGTGCTATGAATAGACACCGCCTTGCCCAATGACAGGGAGATGGCTTTTATCCACATTAACAAGATTGTCATAGTACATCAAGTACAAAATATAATGAGACCCAACCAATAAAAGGTAAAACTTAGTTAGCATATCAAAATTGTGCATTAAATGCAATGTCCTTTGGATTAAAAAAAAGAAGTACATAACGAAATTGAGACCAAAATATTCCATGATGCCTTCTGTACACAAAAAACTCAAGTTAGGATAGTAGTAGTATAATCCAATCATGCCTATAGCTCACCATCAAACTGAGCCATCTTCTCGCAGAGCTTGACCTCGCCCAGGACAGCCTTGAACTGGGGCTGGTTGACGCAGGTGGTGAACCAGCGCGTCACGTTGGGGTACGGCTGGCGGAAGGAGGGCTCCAGCACCTGCAGGTCACATGGCCAGAGCAGAGGATTAACACCTCGTTGTTGAAGGGCTTCTACAGCTGCAGACTGACAGAAACAAGACGCTCATGTTTTCACTGTGTGGTCCTGACCTGCTTGTACAGCCAGAGCATGGCGCAGGCCACACTGATGTCAGCCAGGCTGACCCTCTCGCCCACCAGGAAGGTACGTGTGTTGAGGTGTTGGTTCAACACTGACAGCACCTTCTTTGTCTCCTCCTTGGCCTGCTCTGTGGCCTGGAAAAGCAGCATTCACAACATTTAGTCACAGTAAACAAACACTGAAAAATGATTGCATTTGCAATTACAAAAAGAAACCTGTCTCTTTTCTTTCATAAGATCAACTTCAGACACCTAAGGGCCGTACCTGCTTGTTGAAGTGCATGATTCCCAGAGTGGGGAAGACCCATGCGCTGGCCGGAGGGACGATCTCTGCGTCAGCAAAGCTCACCCACTGCAGCACTTGAGCCGCGGCCTGGGGAGTGGCTCCACGCAGGGCCTCATTGCTCACTGCAAAGCAGAGAACCGGAGTTAGAAACACACGCATCAGTCGGCCTCGTCCCGGGAGGCCCCGACTACGCACACAATTAAGCAGTGCAAGCAAGGCATCAACGTCGAGTGCACAAGAAAAACAAGACATCCTCTGAAGTGGTGATCTCTAGCAGGTGTCACCATATTAGCAACATCTCATCTCGTTTTAAAAACACTTAGCATGGAATCACTAGAGGAATCCAGTTGGATGGGTTGTGGACATGAGAGCATTTCTCACAATAAATCATTTAAAAAGAAACGTCTTCAGATCAGTTGTCAGGAAGGATGTGCCCAAGTCTGAGATGAATATGGCTCAATCATTCTTGCCCTGCCAGATATGAGACTGGTGCCAGGAATAGACACCGCTTTGCCCAATGACAGGGAGATAATCCTCAGCTCATGAAAGGCTTCAGACAACATTTCACTAGACAAATACACAGTAAAAAAACAAAAATGCCTCCTATACTTCAATGAGATAATGTTATCAGGTTAATATTAGTGCAGTTTAAAGTATACCAAATAGAATAAAGGTCATGCAGTAAGGACTTACGGAAGTGGGCAATGGCGTTGCTCTCAAACAGACAGAAGCCGTCATCGCCCTGGTAGGCCGGGACCTGTGGGGATGGGGAGGAGATGAGACAAAACCTGATAGCAGCATGTAAATAAACCCCTCTGCCATCTGAACCAGAGTGGGAACAGCTCAACAGCTTCATTATTACTGAAGCACTACATCAGATTGTTATCACTAACGTGGATTACAGACAATTATCAGGGTTTGCCTCGTCATGTCTGGAACGGTCGAACATTTCTGGAACAACTGGAGACTTCACTCCTCAGATTGAATGTCCATTACACCCACCTTGCCCAGAGGGAAGTTGTTGAGGAAGGCCGGGGTACGGTTCGTCTGTCCGAAGGTGAAGGCAGGGGCGTTGTTGGCTACCTTCAGCCGGGCACCGCTGTACTGGGCTGCTATCTGTGCCTTGAAGGCACGCCAGTTGTCTGGGTACGTGAACAGAGTCTGTGGGGGGAGAAGACATGACAAAGCGAGTTTAATAGAGACTGCATTAGACTCTGAGACTATAGGTTTGTATTTGTACATCGTTTGAGACGGCTATGTGTAAAAACGATGTCCAAAATCAGCTGGTCGCAAACCCAACGATGGATCTAAATTTAAAGAGCCCACAATACCCTGGCCTTGGTGACAGTAGGTCACACTTGCCATCGCAGTTTTAATAACCGATACAAGCCTGTTGGATAACCTTCAATCGTTTGTTGAATTCGTTTGATGGCTTGTCAACGTAATTGTTTATCAGCAAACTTCGGCCACAACGGTCAAATATGGGTCCGATTTCGCCTGGACGTTCAAATTGTATCATCGCACGAAATAGGAAAACAGAGGTCCAGTGCTCCTAACCACAGACCGGGGGGTTAACGTGGCAAACGCCGGCGGGGGAGCACCATAAACCGGGCGGTTAACGTGGCAGACTGGTAAAGGCTGAGAGTACCGGAGACCGAGGTTAACGTGGCAGACGCCGGGCTGGGAGTACCATATACAGAGAGGTTAACGTGGCGGAGTCCGGGGTGGAACACCGGAGATCGAGAGGTAAAAGTGGCAGACTAGTGAAGGCTAGAGCATCACAGGCGGAACCATGGGGAAGACCAAAGGGGGTACATGCTACGTCAGGGCTGGGTCGACCAACACGAACCGTGAATGACTGTCTTGCCAATACTCAAAAATACAGGGCCAAAACACATCGACTAAGTCAGCTGCGAATAGAGCCGTTGAATTAGAACACGGATGGGTGTGATATTCAGCCGATTGCACTCCGATGTTTAGGGAAATTCCACAAAACAGACAGCTCTCCATTTTACTTACCCCTGCCGCCATCTTCAGAACGAGAGAAAGGAAGACCGCCGTCGCGGCCTAATGACGTATTTACAGCCGGGCCCGTCGCTCAATATGCGCGTTCAGCAAGCTTTATTTACTTACGTTATTTGTTTTAACATTTTCTAGGTTTAATTCCAATGTGTCCTTTAGACTGAATAAGAGACAGAATCACTCGCAAAAAAAAGATCAGTAAAATTGCCCGTGTGTGTGATAATTTTTTGAAGAAGAATATCGAATTACGCCTACATTTCCCCCCCCCGTGATTAAAGCACCAATTGTCGAATGTTGATGATGCCCACTGAAGGCAACATGAAGGAGTCTTCACACATTCAAATAACATAAAATATTTTATTACTGACAATGTATGTAAAAAAAAAAAGGGAAACTTTGCAGATGACATATGCATCGCTCAGTGAACTGGTCATGACTTAGAACTGAAACATGTACCATTGAACAATTATTAACCGTACAAAAAGAATGCTATTGATATATGAAGTATTTTAGTTTCCAGCTAGTAGCAAACTTTCTTTTCTTCATCTTTTTCAATGTTTTGTCAAAATATTTCCAGATAGAAATCCATCTTCCACACCCACATGGCGAAAGCTTAGCTGACGAGACCTGGAAAACAAAATGAAGACACCATGAATGACGATGTGTTGATTTGACCTCATTGAACAGTAATTGATCAAACAATAAATATACCTATCCAGTTATTTCACACAATTAATTGCGAGGCAAAACATTTATTATAAGAAATAATGAGAAACATTAAAAAGTTAAGGATTTAATGCAATATGATTAACTCTAAATTAATATAATGCAAACACAAGGGAGCCACTTGAAACATTCAGTTTCACACTTACCCAGGTAATCGTCCATAAGAGATCCAATGGCAAACTGAAACAAATTAAGACAGAAACAGTTGAATGGGATTCTACCAGATTCCAACTGTTTGACTTTGCATTTGAAAAAGGGATGGCTATCTTGCCTTTATTCAGCAATATCGATTTTATACTAATTAAATGCAAATTAATATTTAAATGCAGAGTTGGGTCTAACTGATAGGTAGACTTACGATGTCATTCTTGTCCACTCTTGTCCCGACAATTTTAAGACGGATCTCGTCATCTTGTTGGATTACAATGTCCTTAGCAGATAGAAAAGTACTCAAAATATGCATTTGCGACTTCAGCATATCCATTCACCATGTGTGTGGGTTAAGAGAACAGAATAGTGGATGGGGCAGAACACAAAAGAAGAACATACCTCATCAACTGTCTTATAACAAGGAGGATTTGAGTTGGGGTCGAACTCCATCTCGGAGGGAATGGACTATAAAATAGGAAACATCTGGTCATTAAATTGCACATTTCTTTCCAACATTAAGCTTTGTCAACCACTCCAAAAGTAAAGTTTAGGCCACTCACATGACGAGAGATGAAGCAGGACATTGGGCCAATCTCTGTAAACAGGCCAACCTACAGAGGTAAATGGTGTACAGTCGAAGTCAAAATAGGCAGACACACCCACACCGTTTAAATACTTTATATTAACCAAGCCAAAGCTTTAGGATAGGCCAAGTGAGAATCACATTTAGTAGAGCTATAAAACCAATCAAAGCTGAATGCCCTTACAAGACCATACATCAACCTTTCTGAAGCCTGTATTACAAAAATAATGTAGCGAGAGGTACTTGGTGTACTTGGATAGTAATCTGAATATTGTGTGCAACTGTGTTTCCTTACACTACTGCTCAGCTGTTGTTCCTAAGTCATACAAAATGCCTCCACGTTTATTCAGCAAAATTCCCAAACAGCAAATGTGCAAACAGCTTCCGTCTCACCTTGTTGACCTGAGTGACCACAGCATCCACCACCTCCCCCTTGAAGGGCCGGAACACGATGGCCTTGTACTTGACGGGGTACAAGACGAAGCCTCTGCCGGGCTGGATCACCCCCGCCCCGATGTTGTCTATGGTGGTGACCGCGATAACAAACCCATATCTGGGAAGGACACATTCAAAATGTTTTAATGGACAAATAACTTCCCAGCACAAGCTATGAAAATATACCAAGAATGTTGCTGCTATGCCTTTTGGTTTACGCACTAGCAGCGAATAGCGTTTCATTATTTTAAGAATCGATAACTATGTACGGTTTCGAAAATAAAAAGTAATCCAATACTTTTATAATGAATGTTAAACCTGTCACCTTTAAGCAGTTAATCACACGAGGGCTCGTACTATAGGTCTGGATTAAAATCACGAAAGTCCTAAAATATTACTTTCTCCCAACATTGATGAATACCAAGCCATAAATGATGATAAATGATATCGAACACTCACTTGCCGGTGCAGGTCCCCTCCACCTCCGTGAACAGCTTCTGCTTCACGGTGTTCAGGAGGTTCGGTCCGAAGTACCGAGGATGGAGCAGGATCTCATGCTCCAGGGAGATCTACACAACACAAGGAACACAAGGACACTACAGGTTCATCCACTGGGGAATTGATAGAAAGGTTTTCAGTTTTTTAATCAATAATTGTAGACACGGGCATTCCTCCACTCACATGGTAAAACATGTCTTTTAATGTACAATATTCGCCAAATTAATATTGTCTGTTTACAGCCCGAACTAAAGTGTATCCGAGATGAATGGCGGCCAGCGATATTTTGATTTGTCCACGATTAAAACACTTCCGGGTTATGAACCATCGAGATAGTTGAGTTTTGGAACAATCCCTCTGGCGGCGAGGAGGACCAATGGGTGGGAAGCTCTATAAATAGCTCCACCAGGTAACCAATAGACAGCCGAGCCTGTACTCGCCCCCTGTTTTTCTAAACAAACTTTATTTGTCATTGTCAAGACGATATAAAGAGTTGCTATTCGTTGAATATAAGTCTAAATTACAAGAATAATTATAGTGTTTATTTCTTATATTATCAATCTGGTTATTACAAGAACCATTTTGTCAACTAACCTCGGCGATACTATGGCCGGCAGTGGACATCTGAAGTTACTCCGTCCTGCTGCTTTCTACATGTTTGTGAGTTTCGTTTGATCTCTCGTAAGACCAACACTGTGAAGTGAAGCCACATGAACAGCTCTGTGTTAGCACTGTTGACCCACTGTCTGTCACTCATCAGGCTCCCCTCCGACCCGCGGGGGGACGAGCTGCGGTCAAGACGACCTTCTGCACCACCGCCCCCCCGCCGATCATCAGCCGGTACCCAGTTCCCCCCAAGAAGGACCTGCCGGAGGATATAGCGGCAGTGATGGAGGAGGTTGAGACAAAGGTATCAAGCCTCTTAACACAAGCAGTCAGCCCGACCCCCACACCAAACCATGTACAGAACCAGTTTATATGTTTTGGAGGCCTACTTCAACATTCTACCCTACCTACCTATTCTACCCTACCCCTGTGTGTGTATACTTCAACATTCCCGATGTGTGTGTATACTTCAACATTCCCCATGTGTCTGTACACTTCAACATTCTCCACATGGTTATACTTCAACATTCCCAATGTGTGTATCTATGTCCGCCAGATGATTAAGTATTGTGACTTAATTAATGTATGTCATGCTGTCTTTTTTGAGTACTTACTTTTACATGCTCATTACATTGGGTAGTAACAATGCAGCTCCCAGAAGGACAATATATATGTATATATATGTATATGTGTATATATGTATATGTGTGTGTATGTGTATATATATAAATTAAATAAAATATTGATCAAACAGCATCCATAGCAGTGCAGAATAAACAATGTATTTAGGTATAGGTTGTAAACAGTGTTTCTCTTCAGGGGGGATTCTTGCCCAATGTCTTCAAAGCCCTCTCTCACCGACCGACAGAGTTCCGAGCCTTCTTTGCCTACTACAACGAACTGATGAACAAGGAGACAGGTAAAGTCCTTGTTTTGGCTGGTCTGTGTTGATGGTCAGAATGAGGGCAGAGTTGTTGTGCTTTTATTCAATTCTGCTTCTCCTGTCGATGTACACAAACCATCACACACCATATCACCATGCTCCTACACAGTGTGTTTGTTCTCTCCAGTTGTGAGACTCTTTGTGTGGTTGTGTCCTCGTCTAAGGGGGGCTGACCAAGGCCGACCGGGAGCTGATCGTGGTGGCCACCAGTATGCACAACCAGTGTCTCTACTGTGTGGTGTCCCACAGCGCCCTGCATCGGATCTACTCCAAGAAACCCACTCTGGCTGACCAGGTACAGACCCACCCCTCAGTCCCTGCAAAGGGGACAATATACTTGAACCCTAATTGGGCTGTGGTTAAAAGTCAGACTGTTCATTATTTAAGCAAGTTCAGAGAATACATATTGTTCATGGAATATTATATAAATGAAGTGCTCTAGACTTGGTTGGTTCGGAGCTGTTCATGCTTATGCAAAGAACAATATTAAAGAGAGCACAAGATAATTCTTTGAATGTTTGGATTATGATCACGTAAAGTAGATGCACTGTAATTATATGTTTCCATCCAAATTGTGTGACACAAATTGAGATATATAAATCCTTATTTAAAGTATCTCTTTTATTTTTGTCAACTAACCCCTTTAAGCTATAAATGTAACAATTCTGCATTTAATATTAAAAAATGGCTAGATCTACGCTTTATATTAAGTTGACTTGTGTTCTTTCATTATCCTAATTGTTTACAAACACATCAAACTCAGAGATGTCTGAAGTGTTTTCCACTGTTCCGGTCCATTCTATTTGGTCACATGTCAATGACTTCATCTGCCCTTCACCCCCTCAGTTCTGGGGAATCAACCAGAAGGGACCTAATCATTGATATGGTATTTTAATATCAATCAATGTACTCCTTTGACAAGTGGCACATGCTTGCAAGCATGCAAATCGAGTGTTTCCCACACATAAACCTTACCTCGGCAGTTCACGAGTCCGTATGAGGGAGGCCAGAAACACCCAAATAGTCTCATTGAAATAACCGGGCTGCATACCAACAAGTGCTCTAGTTTTGTTCGCTTGTTTTGGTGGGAAAAAGGTAATAATATTAACTAATATAAACAGATTGGACATCAGTTGACTCTGAATTAGATGCAGTCCATTTTAGGTCAGTTTGACCTGTATTATATACAGCCTTTGTTCATTACACCCACACTAGAGCTCAATTGGCTTCTCAGTTCTATACCAGCTTTACTGTTTCAGAGCTCACTTCTCAACAGCGAACATTTTGAACCATGAGACGTCTCTGGTATTATTGCCTTTAAGTCTGGCTATTGGGGTTGGGTGCTTTGCCATTAGCCTATTGTGTAGAACTATCGTCCAAAGGCTATGTAGGAAGGAGTGCTGCTGCCAAGCTCCTCCTGAGGAGCTGTCCTCGGAAATCTGCCTTTTCTCAATCTATGGCATTGGAAAAGTCCCAACACCTCACTATGCTTCTAACACTTTCCCTCAAGGAATCATGGTGTCTGGGTGTGCATGTCACATTTTAAGATGGCATTAATTCCATTCCTTCCCATGTCAGCACCGCAGTCTAAAAAGCCATTAAGGGTTTCATATAGATACAGATGGCAAGACACACAGGGCTCAGGGTACACTGGTTCTGCCCACGTCACACTGCTTTACCTCACAGTGTGAATATCTGTTTCAAATCTGTATCTGTTTTGTTCTCCAACACTTAATTTAGGTACGTTTATGACGCATAATACCCCAGATAATAGTGCTGGCCTACCTCACACAACAATATCCACAGCGGTCTGGGTACTCGACTCACCTAATGCTACGTTAGAACGTAAACCACATGTTAACATTCGAATTAAATGACATAACGGGACTAAACGTAGCATGAATACAACTTTAACACATGAACTTGAGTCATTGCCGAGGAAAGACTCTCCTCGCCAATGAGGCTGAAGACTACCGCTATTTAGAGAGGGTTGGAGGAAATCTCCCAAGATTCTGCGTTACTTCACGACGTCATCAAATTATGTATTTTGTTATTGTTTTGATTGTGTGACCCCTAGTGATATTACACCTTCAAGTTCAATAAATGGTGTACATGCCTATGACTACAGATTCTCCTTGTCACATATGTATATTCAGGTTATCCACAAACTAACGACAATATGTAGACCCGGACAGGATGGACTGTTGTAACATGTATCAATGTCTCTCTCCCAGGTTGACTGTAACATGTATCAATGTCTCTCTCCCAGGTTGAATGTTGTAACATGTATCAATGTCTCTCTCCAGGTTGACTGTAACACGTATCAATGTCTCTCTCCCAGGTTGAATGTTGTAACATGTATCATTGTCTCTCTCCCAGGTTGACTGCTGTAACATTTATCAATGTCTCTTCAGGTTGACTGTTGTAACATGTATCAATGTCTCTTCAGGTTGAATGTTGTAACATGTATCAATGTCTCTCTCCAGGTTGACTGTAACACATATCAATGTCTCTCTCCCAGGTTGAATGTTGTAACATTTATCAATGTCTCTCTTCCAGGTGGCTGTTGTAACATGTATCAATGTCTTCCCCAGGTTGACTGTTGTAACATGTATCAATGTCTCTCTTCAGGTTGACAGTTGTAACATGTATCAATGTCTCTTTTCCAGGTTGGCTGTTGTAACATGTATCAATGTCTCTCCCAAGTTGACTATTGTAACATATATCAATGTATCTCTTCAGGTTGACTGTTGTAACATGTATCAATGTCTCTTTTCCAGGTTTGCTGTTGTAACATGTATCAATGTATCTCCCAAATTGACTGTTGTAACATATATCAATGTCTCTTCAGGTTGACTGTTGTAACATGTATCAATGTCTCTCTTCCAGGTTGCTGTTAACTACCAGAATGCTGAGCTGTCGCCACGGGAGCTCGCCATGCTGGACTTCGCCCTGGCCGTGTGCCGCAGCGACACCATCACCGACCAGCACTTCCTGTCCCTGGAGGAAGTGGGCTTCGACCGCGAGGATGCCTGGGACATCGGGGCCATCGCGGCATTCTTCGCCCTCTCCAACCGGATGGCCCACGTCACCGACATGAGGCCCAACGTGGAGTTCTACACCCTGGGGCGCGTGGCGCGGCCGAAGGGGGACGGAGGGAGCAAGTGAGGGGGGGGACGGGAACGGGAGAGAGACAGTGATGGGAGACGGAGGGAGGGGGGATGGAGAGAGACAGTGAGGGGGGGAGGGTGACAGTGAGGGGGGATGGAGAGTGGTGTTGTTCAGGCGGAGGTGAGCCCAGAGCGGTTAATGGGCCACCGTTTCTATATCTTTAACTGCTGACTGTTCATTGATTATGGATGGTAAACTTCTAGGTCATAATAATCTTTGTTATTGACACGTCATGTGAGTGATATTAATCAACACACATGGAGAGGTTCTGATTTTTGTCGAGATTCTGCCTTCTCTTCATCCAGCTCCAAGGAAAAATTTGAATAGGTATTTCTCTCCTTCAATAAGGTATTACAAAGTTTGATACTCTGTCACTGCTTCTACAGAATTTGCTACCAAAAAATATGTATGTTCTTAAAAAAGCGTGAATGAAAAGTTTCCACCATCAGTCACCAGTGCCCTCAGAGTCATGTCATGTAACCGTCACTAGGTGGTGTTCACACACCACTACCGTCCTAAAGGCCTCAGTAGGTCTGTCTCCTCCGTGAGTCGTTCGGCGGACTGCGGTAGTTTATTTTTATGTTTGAGATCGGAACAAAAGAAAAAGGTATTTTCAGAGCTCCATGTTTTTAACACGCTGGTAATGTGTGGGTCCAGTTTGAGTTCAACTGTGCTGAAATATCAGCCAATTTAACCAGATTAGCAACCAAGTTTAAAAGTATTTTAAACGTTTCTCTCAAGTCCCATTTTGTCATATGGAGTCAATACACTTTAACAGACGTTTTTTATCATGTTGGGGAGCTACACTTTCATCCCCTCATGAAAAATAAGATAGAAGAAAGACAAATGGAGCTAGAAAATGCATTTCCTGCAGAAAATGCGGTGAGTGCTGTAGTACAAAGTGAGGTTGAAAATATTTTTTTAATATAGCCACATAGATTAAGACATAAAGAAACGTTAAATGTCTTAAATCAAGTGAAGGGATTTGAACAAAAGTCTAAAAGTCTAAATGGAGTAAACAATGTAAACATGCACACCATTTAAGAAAAAGTAAATGGTTGGAAACAAATAAAGTGACAGCTGAATGAAAATCGTAAAGCATTGCTAAAAATGCAGAAATGTAAAAGGTCAAATGTAGTGCCCTGCACTGCTGTGTGTGTGTGCGGGGACGTCGGACTGAGGGTATAAGGTACACAGTTGTGGGGGGTGCCCAAGGCAGAGGGGGGCCCATGGGAGAAAAAAAAAAAAAAAAAATTATATCTTTAGAATTTTCTACCATCCCCTAGTTGTATGAGCCTAGTGTGTGTGTGTGTGTGTGTGTGTGTGTGTGTGTGTGTGTTTAAGAGAATAGCGAGCCGGTGTGTCATTACAAGTAGCCCAATAGAGCGGGAAAAGCAGCCAATCTGGCAATACTGCCTGATTGTCCTCCAAAAGTAGCCCAAATCCAGCGGGGGAAAACGCCCAATCTGGCAACACTGCTGAACGTCCTCCTCAGGTCAACGTAAACCAATGAGACCAGCTGAAAACGAAGCCGGTATTTACATTTACATTTAGGGCATTTAGCAGACGCTTTTATCCAAAGCGACTTACAATAAGTGCATTTGTTACAATAAGTATATCTGGACTCGGTATGAAACTAAAACTTATTTTAAATAAAGTTTAAATTATATTGAAATTACGTTTGGATATTATTGAAGATACAAGTGTGTCGATTTGTTTAATGGTTTAACCGATGGTAAACGGTTGAAATTTGACCGATTTACGATGTCTTAAGTAATTTAAGTGTCAGAATGGGCAGACGGCTTCAATGGGACCAACTGTAGAATATGACGGTTTGAAGCTAAAACTGTGAGTCTGAAGAAAGTTTAAATGATATCGAAATTCCGTTTAGATATTATTGGAGATACAAGTGTGTAGATTTGTTAAATGGTTTGAATGAAAATAAACGGTTGAAAATTGATTTAGTTACGTCTTAAACAGTTTAAGTAATCAACTGTCAATGGGAGGACGGCATTGACTCCGATGTTAAAAAAAAGATAATATTTTAAAAGTAGAATATCTTAAAAAGTATAAAACATTTAAAAAATCTGAAAAGAAGCCCGCGATTCCAAGCTATTCCGAATATTTAAAAATTTGAATGGAGTCTCTAGGTTCCAAAGTTTGTAGAGAATAATAAAGAACAATAGTTGAGCGCTGCATGCAGCACCCACCTAACAATAGTTGAGCGCTGCATGCAGCACTCATCTAAATAAGATGAGAAGTTAGAAGTATGATTCATGAGGGGTGGGGCAGCATGATGTCATCCATCAGTCGACAGCAGTGATTGGTTTAGGCTTCTGATAATGATATGATGCCACAAAGTGAAAACACGTGGTGGAGTGTATGGTTCATGGCTTGACTCATCTCCCCTGGACGAGACAGTCTGATGAGACTGGTTGAGGCTGCACATCTGTGGTGCATTGGTCAGGTGATACACACAGGTGAAGCCAGCCGTCACACGTGTAGAGTTAGGTAGTTGTAACTCGGAAACAAGTGGAGAGAGAGGCTTCCCGCGTGTACTCTTGAAGCACGACTTTATTCAAGTGCCTGTTTACAACCTCCCCCGCCTAACCACTAGGGGGAGACATCACATCCCGTGTCCTATAAATCCATTAACACTATATCCCCCTTTCTAAGATCAGTTGTACTGATATCTGACTAACAACACTGTACTGTAACAGACTATATTGAAAAGGTTAACTGTTCCCAGTCTCGAACATTCCTGAAAAGTTATTAAACAGACTATGTTTCATGAACAATAAGCATATGAACATTTATTGGCAAAACTGAACTAAAAAGGTGGGGTAGACTGCCCAAACCTCCTACTGAGTGTGGGGATTTATTCTGCCCCGTAGAAACCACCCAGTCTTACCCGGGCTACCTGCTATTTAACCACAAAGTCCTTCAGGTACCCTGGGGTTTGTCTCTCTCTTGCAGGGTAGCGTGCGGGACGCTCAGGACTGCCTGGCTGAACTGGGCCCCGCCCTGTTTGATCTGGAGTCACTGGCTGACCAGTGGGTTGCTCCGGCTCTGGTAGGATGGTCTGCGCTGCTGGCGCCACTGGAGTAGTGACGAGGTGATTTCGATTGCGGCACAGGACCCCTCTGGGAGTGTCGTATGACCTTGGTGCTTCCGCCTGTCTTATCACTGTCCCCTTCTCCTTCGTATCCTTTACCCAGACATGGTCGCCTGGTGTCAGACTTGGGAGATGTTGAGCTCTGTGTCTTTTGTTAAAGTTCCAACTGAATCTCTGTCACTTCTTCTGCTCCTCCTTTTTGAGTTTGGTTATGTCAGTCCAGCCAGGGTTCAGAGAGGACACAGTGACCGGAGCTGTTGTTCTGAGCTGCCGGCCCATTAACAGCTGTGCTGGACTGTATCCATTGGCGAGTGGGGTGGCTCTGTAAGCCATGAGGGCCAAATAAGGGTATTTTTCTTTCTGGAGGAGGTCTTTAACTGTACGCACAGCGCGTTCCGCCTCTCCATTGCTCTGAGCGTATCTGGGGCTGGACGTTGTGTGTGTGAACCCCCACTGTGTAGCGAACCTAGTGAAGTATTCAGACGCAAACTGGGGACCATTGTCCTGACTGCAGACGGTATGCCATGCCTGGCGAAGATGGACTTGCAATGTTCCACTACTGCTACTGAGGTTGTTGATGTCAGCTTAGCTACTTCAATGAAATGGGAAAAATAATCTATCACCAATAGGTACCGGTTATCATTCCACTGAAACAAGTCAGCACCCACCTTTGCCCATGGTCTGTCAGGAAACTTTGTAGGAAGCAGTGGCTCTCTGGGGTTGACTCTTTCCTTTGCACATGTTTCACAGCCCTCGACCACTTTCTGAAGCTGTGTACACAGTCCCGGCCACCAGACAGATTGTTTGGCTCTTTCACGACACTTTACTATGCCTTGGTGTCCTGCGTGCAGTTTCTGAAGTATGTCTGTCTGTAGTGGCTTGGGAATAACTAGCCTACTTCCTTTTAGTAGTAAGCCGTTCTCCACTGATAGTCCCTCCTGGACCTGAATGTATGGTAGGTAAGCTTTGTCTATTGTGGATTTGTCTGGCCAGCCCTCATTACAGTACGCTTTCACTTGGCTCAGTATTTCATCACGTTCTTGGTGTTCCCTTATTTCTTGTAGCCTCTTTTCCGTAGCCGGGAGGGTTGACATGACCATGTTGACATACAGGTTGACTTCTTTCTCCTGCTCCGGCTGCCCCCTGTCCCTCAACGGCGCCCTTGACAGCACATCTGTCGTGGCCAACTTCTTGCCGGCCACATGGGAGATGGAGTAGCAGAAAGCCATCAGCCGCATTCTGAGTCTTTGAATGCGTGGGGGAGCTCATCCAGGCTCTTTGAACCCAGTAACGGAACCAGAGGCTTGTGGTCTGTTTCCACATGGAACCTGATGCCCACCAGAAAGTCTGAGAAACGCTCGCACGCCCATGTGATCGCTAAGGCCTCTTTCTCAATCTGGGCGTACCTTTTCTCAGTGTCCGTGAGTGATCTTGAGCTATATGCGACTGGCTTGAGGTGGCCCTCCTCCTGTCTCTGGAGTAGCACAGCTCCTAGGCCAAACGATGACGCATCAGCTGAGACGACCGTCTCTACCTTTGCGTTGTAGAGCGCCAGCCCTGGTGGTGAGCTCAGCTCCTCTTTGATGTAATTGAATGCTCTTTGTTGATCATGCCCCCACTGAAACATGTTTTGCTTCTTCAACAGGTCCCGGAGTGGCTGTGTCTTCTCTGCTAGATGGGGTAAGTACTTCCCCAGGTGATTCACCATTCCGAGGAATCGTCTCACTCCGCTCACATCGTCCGGCTCCTCCATGTCTGTCACTGCTCTCACTTTGTTAGGATCTGCTCTCACGCCGACTGCATCTATGATCTGTCCGAGAAATTTAAGTTGGCTTTTTGAGAATTCACATTTCTCACCTCCCAGTGTGACGCCTGCCTCCTGCAGCCTCCCCAACACCGCCAACAGTCGTGTGTCGTGCTGGGCCTGTGTGTCTCCGTACACAAGCATGTCGTCCATCTGGCACAGGACGCCGTCAAGTCCCTCCAGTATCTGGGACATTCTTTTCTGATAATGTTCAGGTGCAGAGGATATGCCAAAGCAGAGGCGATTAAAGCAAAACCTCCCGAAGGGAGTGAGGAATGTTGTGAGGAGGGCGGACTCCTTGGCAAGGGGAATTTGCCAAAACCCTGAGTTAGCATCGATTTTTGACTTTGGCGCCCTCTAGCTGTCCAAGTGTGTGTTCAACTGACGGGAGCATGTGTCTCTCTCTCTTGAGGGACTCATTCAATTTCGTCAGATCAACGCAGATGCGCACCTCATCCTTGCCTGGCTTCGGCACAGTGACCATTCCGGCGCACCAGTCTGTGGGTTGTTCAACCCTTGATATCACCCCTATCGCTTCCATACGTGAGAGTTCCATCTTCGCCTTAGACATGAGAGGCAGCGGGATTCGACGTGGGGTTGATATGGAGAATGGTTTGGCGTCTGTTTTAAGCTCTATCTTGTATTCCCCCTTCATCTTGCCTATCCCTTTGAACAGTTTGGGAACTGCTCCTTGACTCTCTCGACTGAATCCAGTGCCACTGTGTCTACTCTAGCCACTAGCCCAAGTGCCCGAATAGCTGGACGTCCCAGCAGGTTAAACTTCAGACCTGGGACTACATACACTTCATGTGTAGTGTTTTTACTGTCCGTCCCTATGGTAGCCGTGAATTTTCCCCTCACCGTGATGGGCGTCTGACCTGGACCTTGCAGCACTTTCTTTGCGCTCTCTAGCTCTGGAAACTGCCCCTTCTTAAAATCATCTTCAGATAACACTGTCACGTCAGCCCCCGTATCTATCTTGAATACTGCTGTGTGCTCATTCACATTAAGGTTGATCAGCCAGGGTTCACCCTCTGAGCTGACTGTGCCTAGGAAAGCGATTCCCTCCTCATCTGACTCAGCTGTGTTTACTTCGTTGAGAACCCCTGATCTGCACACCTTTGCATAGTGACCTTTTTTCTGGCACTGGTTACATGCTAGATCTCTAGCTGGGCACTGATTTTTGCTGTGTGCTGGCGTTCTACCACACCACATGCGCCGCGTCTGGTTACCTGGCTGTGTGTGATAACTGCTTCTGTCATTTGTTCTAACCTGCATTTTCTGCTGTCTCCCTCTGCCTATGTCAAACTTGTTTTTTGTTTGAACACTGTCCACGTCCGTGGTCTCTGCCTTAAAGTTACTCTTCAACAGGTCCTGTTGCTTTTTCACTCTGTCGCTCTGACGCGCGCGTCACCGCCCTCTCCAGCGTCAGCTCCGAGTCCAACTGAAGTTTCTCCGACAGATTTTTATCGCGCAAGCCCACAACCAGTCTGTCCCGAATCATTTCGTCATGCAGCTGCCCATAGCCGCAGTGCTCTGACAAGCAGTGGAGTGAAGTGATTAAACTGTCCACCGTCTCCCCCTGTTCCTGCTGTCTCTGGTTGAATTTGGCACGCTCAAAAATAACATTTCTCCTTACCACGAAATGTCCCTCTAGCTTCTGCTTCACAGTGATGTACTCGCTTGCTTCTTTCCCCGTCATACGAAGTGAAGTGACAATGTCTTCCGCGTCATCCCCCATACTATAGATTAAAGTGTTCACCTGGTTCTCATCCGACTGTAGCTCCAGACCCGATGCAATCCGAAACCTCTCAAATCTCCGAATCCACTTGGGCCACTCTTCTGGCTTTGTGAAGTCGAACTTGGGTGGCGGGAGGATCTGGAATCGCTCCATCTTAGCTTCCCAACCGCCGTAACCGTTAGCTATGCTGAAAACTTAAAAACTCAAAACTGACCAAAACGGACGTGAGTTCGCTCCAGTTAGTTTGGCCAAACCAAATCTCATGTTCACCCGAATTGAGTAACTGAAGTCTTCTGACACCATTTAGAGTTAGGTAGTTGTAACTCGGAAATAAGTGGAGAGAGAGGCTTCCCGCGTGTACTCTTGAAGCACGACTTTATTCAAGTGCCTGTTTACAACCTCCCCCGCCTAACCACTAGGGGGAGACATCACATTCCGTGTCCTATAAATCCATTAACACTACAACACGCTCTCTGGGGGAGAGATCTCAGACGGCAGCATGTGCCAACACTCCACAAACTGCAATAAACTGGTTCAGACATCAACAACCTGTGTCGTGGTGTCGGAGGAGCCCAGTAAAGCCACCGAGCTGAAGTGTGGCACCACCTAGTGTTGCATTAAGTAAGGGATAATGTATAGAACGCCGGTCATTATCGGGAAAATAAGCCCCAACAGGGCGAACAGGACACTGACGCGCAGCGGAGGTGTCGTGCTTCACCCTGAAGGGGCTTATTTTCGATAATGACCGGCGACGTTCTAGATATTATCCCGCTTATTACACGGCTACTTGCTAAAGCGAAAAAATAACTTCACATGATGTGTCTTTTTACAATTTATTTGTTACCGGCATTCGTAGTGTTGATCAGCAGAGAAATAGTCCGCCAAAGACGTTGACGTCGCCTAGCAACCGAAGAAGCTGGGGTTGACAAGTTACTGGACTACTTGCAGAGTGGTACCAAAGACGTCATTAGAGGCAAAAAATCCTTTGTTTTCCTTGACAGTGGTCAATTATACTTAGCAACGGTGAATTATCAAATATAATTGAATTATCAAATATATTATCAAATATAATTCACCGCCGGAAGTTGTGAAGGGCCCGTGCAACTGAACGGAGCATTCCACGGCATTGAGAAGACCCGTGTAATAATGTGTATTAACATGTTCAGCGTTCCACATTTTGTTTACAGTTTTTCCAGAAAAGATGAGCAGAGCTCAAATGTTGCTTAAAACTTTTCTATCCAAGAAACGTTCTTGATTGGAAAGTCCCATAAACGTTGTGTACCCCCCAACTGAATCAGCAATCCCCAAAGGATCCCCTTAAAAATCCCACTGTGCCCTTAGAACACTGGGATTTATTCTTACTGTTGTGTAATGACTGGTTCAGACTACACGATTCTCAGACATTCCTCCACGATTTATCATGTCACACTCTGGGATCACAGAGCCATGAAATCGGGCCTTGCCTCGTCGGAAGACTGGCCCCACTATAAGATTCAAGGGTGCGATGCTCTTGGATCTTTAGGCCCTGTTCACACTAACCCGGGTAAATATAAAAACGCACATTCGCAATTAAAACGATCTCCGTCCACACTATCGTTTTAATATCATTTTTGGAATGTTTTGCATCCACTTTCCACACTGAAATGATTTTGATAAACAGTTGTTGTCATGGTTACGTGACACCCGCCATGCCTCTCTGGTTATATTACAGGCGAGTGATCAGCTGTGATAGTTGCAGTTGATCAGCTGACTAATCATTTTCAGTCACAAGCAAAATATGGCTCAAGCCAAAAGTACAAAGGCAAGTTTTCTTTGTATCGTTCACGATACACGCAGCATCAACACAGCAACAAAGTGTAAATAACAATAAGTTTGAGTTCCTATACTAGGCATTATGATGGCGGTCCTCTGCGTAGTGCAGTGAAGTCTAGTTAGTAGCGATGCCCGGATGAGCTGTAATGTCATCCCGATTTTGAGTTGCGTGTTCCGCGTCCCGACAAAAGCCTGTCGGCTCGCTAAAATGTCCAACCACTATGAAATGTCCCCTGTTGTCAGTGAACATAGCCAACGTGGTCTTATTATAGCCCGATAATTGACTAAAAGCTGTGCAAAGATTTTGGAAGCAGGGAGATTATAGAAATTATTATTTTATAGAGAAATATAATGTCAAATCGGTCAGTTTGCCGTTTGTCTAGTCAATATGTTAACCTACTTATTATATATTTATTTATTTCAACCGCGACCCGCCCACAATTCCTCCAAGTATTCCTTTTTTTCACGCAATCCACCTAACCCGTGGATTATCCACGGTGTCCGCGGGTATGACCGCCAACCGTGCATCTCTACTAGTCTTTACTTTACTAGTTAGTAAACACTGCCCGTGAGCTCCAGCTGTTCGCGGTATTCCCTCCATGTCAACAATGGATACGTCATGCGATTCCCCCAAATTTCTGGCATGCCAAACTTTCGTCGGAGCGTTTTCGAACGTTGCAGGCGCAAAAAATCGCAGATCGCAAGCATTTCACATTACAAGACCTTGTCTCGTCGCCGACTTTCCAAATCGTGTACGACTCGCAAATCTGTCTGCGACGAACGAATCGGGGCAAAATCGGGCTGAAATCATGTAGTCTGAACCAGCTGTAAGGCGGGGATATGTTCCGGTTTTACTACGCCTGTAGTGTCTTCACAAGACCTTTCCACATGTTTACAGGATGGGGTAACGGGGAGGGAGCATGAGGGGTACAACATCCGTTATGGAGGAGTGGCGTCAAAGGTTCAGGTTACAGCTCAGGTTACGGCCTTGCTCATAAGGAGGACCCACATGGACTGTATTCCCCAGGACAGAAACACTCGCACCTGCAGCTGGACATCAGCTTGAGTAAACGAGATCCCAGTACAAGAGCTACTCACCATGATGTGATTGACCCCTTGAGTTCAGTGTCTCCCCTGGCCCCTCCCCCTGGGTTGGCCCCTTCCCCTGGGTGAGGAGTCTACTAGAGAGAGTATACATTGGAGCCAGGAACGAGTAACTACCACGGTATCTCAAAGTACGATCTGGCGATGACTGCAGGGAAACCAGGTGTATTTGAAGTGGAGTTGATGAGTTGATGCAGGCCAGGTGTGAGCAGTTGAGTGGCAGGCAAAGCACAGAGACAGACAGGGGGTGTGGCCAACACAGGGGGAGAATACACAGCACCACAACAGTGGCCATGACAGGACCTCCCCCTCAATGGACGCCTCTTGGCGGCCTAGGCTTGTCAGGGTGAGCCCGATGAAAATCCCGAATGAGAGCGGGGTCGAGGATGAGTCCCCGCGAAATCCAGCTCCTTTCCTCTGGCCCATATCCCGCCCAATCTGCAAGGTATTTAAAACCCCTACCCTGACGACGTATGTCCAGTAACCGCTGGACGGTGAAAGCCGGGTGGTCATCAATCAAACGAGGAGGAGAGGGGGGGAGCGGCTGGGGGGCAGAGAGGGCTGGTGGAGACTGGTTTTACCAGAGATACATGAAACGTGGGGTGAACCCGCATTGCCTGAGGCAGCTTGAGCCTCACGGCAGAAGGATTGATGATGGCATCAATAGGGAAGGGACCCACAAAGCGAGGGGTTCGTTTTTTAGAGCCAGTCTGAAGAGGGAGGTCCCTTGAGGACAGCCACACCTGCTGACCCACTCGATAAGCAGGAGCGGGAACTCTGCGACAGTCAGCGATACGCCGGTTCTGCTCAGCAGAGCGGCGCGCGCATCCTTCCACACCCTGCGGCAACGGCGGAGATGGTGCTGAACCGAGGGAACAGAGAGTTCTTGTTGGCGAAATTGGCGAAACCGAGAAACTGCTGAAGTTTCTTGCGTGACACGGGGATGGTCCAGTCTGCCACCGCCCTGATCTTCTCTGGGCAGGTCCTCACTTGCCTGCTCTCAATGATGTAACCGAGGAAGGAAACAGAGGTTACACTGAACTCGCATTTCTCAGCCTTTACATCGTTTATTCTCCAGCAGCCGCTGGAGAACTTGCCGCACATGCTGGACGTGTTCCTTGTTGCGGGAAAAAATTAGGATGTCGTCTAAATAGACGAAGACAGAGCGGTTGAGGAGGTCCCGGAGGACGTCGTTGACCAGCTTTTGGAACACAGCGGGGGCATTTGTTAGACCAAATGGCATTACTAGGTACTCGAAGTGGCCAAGGGGGGTGTTAAAGGCAGCCTTCCACTCATCTCCCTCACGGATACGCACCAGGTGGAATGCATTGCGTAAGTCCAGTTTAGAAAAGATAGTGGCGCCCTGCAGAGGCTCGAATGCGGAACTGATGAGGGGCGAAGCTACTTGTTGGTAGGTGTGGAAGAGAGGGGCCAGGGAATGCTGGAGACATGGGACGGCTAGCCCTTTCCCTACGCCGCTCACGGAGGCGGTTATCCAGCCGGATGGAGATGGAGATTACTTCCTCAAGGCTGTCTGCCTCATCCCTAGTAGCCAGCTCATCCTTATAAATAGTTTCATTTCAGCTCATCCCCCAAATAGTTGGACATATTGTGGAAAGGGTGTTAGTGAATGATTCAGAGCATGATGCTTTTTAAATGGTATCACTTTTGGTCTTGAGTCTTTTCTTAAAACAATTGAAACTGAAAATAAACATGGCTAAATAACCACCAATAACTTCAGTCATTAAGGGCAAAAATAGGCAACTTGAGTCTCACATTCTTTTGCCACCATACACCAACAGTGCAAGCAGGCCAATGGCAACCAAGCGCGCAGTCCTTCCTCCCTCACTTTAAAAACCACCCGCCGCCACTGGTGTGTGTGTGTGTGTGTGTGTGTGTGTGTGTGTGTGTGTGTGTGTGTGTGCGTGTGTGTGTGTGTGTGTCTGTGTGTGTGTGTGTGTGTCTGTGCGCATTATGTCTGTCTGTCTGGCTGTCCATCTGTGTGTGTGTTTGTGTGTATTAGTGCGTGCGTGCCTGTTTGTGCACAAATTGGAATTCACATGCATCTGCATTAGTTTGAGCTTTAAGTGGGTATATTCAATACTCCCAGAACCTCTAAGTGGAACATCTACACAGAACCAGACGTTCTCTGGCGCCTTCTTGGTGGAGGAGGTCTCCATCCTCCCCGGGTCAGAGACCCTCACCTGATGGCTCAGGTGTATAACCTGATAACCCTCATGGCTGATGTGAGTACAAAACCTTGCCTTTGGCTCAATTGTTAGGAATTAAATACAATATTATATTCATCATCAAAAGAAAACTGATGATGCCATCAGCAGGTTTTTGAATGAAAACAAATAATGGAAACACAAAGTATAGTGTATGTAAGTCAGGGGTCTCCAACATGTCGATCGCGAGCTACCGGTAGCTCGCGGGCAGGTTTGCCGTAACTCGCCTGATAGGTTGACCGACTGAGTTGTTAAAAAAAAATTAATAATAATAATAAAAAAAACAGTAAATGCACCTCATCTCACTTTCACATATATGTCACATTGGTGTCCCACCCCCTCCAATTCAAAAAATAACAGGCCTATCAACTGAGAATAAAAAGCAAATGTAGCCAAAGTGTTTCTTGAGTGACGTTGTATGCTCACTAAGCTAAAGTGAGGAGTTTGGTGGTATTAGCTAGAACTTTAGACAGACAACAAAGATGGAAAACTAGGGTGGCCAAGTCAAGAAAAAGCAGAAAACATACAATTTCCATGTGGAGTGGGAATGCGAGTTCTTCTTTACTAAGGTGAAGGACAAGTGTGTTTGTCTCATATGCGGTGCAGTGTTTCGGTCGGCAAAAGAGGTAACGTGGAGCGCCACCACACTCAAGTCCACGGTAACTTTGCACGGGATTTTCCAGCAGGCAGCACTCAACGGACTGAGAAAGTGAACCAGTTTAAAGCAACCCTTAAAAAACAGCAATGTTTATTCATCGGACCGACGAAGAAAGCCAACGCAGCCACGGAGGCATCATTCAAAGTGGCGCACATTTTGACAAAGTACAAGAAGCCATACACCGATGGCGGGATGGTGAAGGAAGCAATGACATCGGTGGCCGACACATTATTCAAGGACCATAAAAGTAAGACTGAAATCATGTCCGCTATCGCTGATATACAGCTTGGTGCTAACACAGTGGCACGGCGAGTGTCTGTGCTCTGCCGATGCAGTTGGAGCAGGACATGATAAGGTGAAAATGGTTTTCCATTCAGAGTGACGTGTCGGTGGATGCGGCTGATACCGCTCAGATGGCTGTGTTTGTCCGGATGGTTTTTGAAGATGCCTCCACCAGAGAGGAGTTTTTGACATTGCTTCCTCTAAAAACCACAACCAGAGGAGTCGATATTTTCAACGTTGTGAAAAAGTACTTCGTTGAAAATAACGTGCCTATTGAAAAGCTTGTGTCTATTACAACAGACGGCGCACCAGCCATGACAGGACGCCACTCAGGATTTATTGCACTGTGCCGGAAATGCCGACCCGGACTTTCCTAAAATTGTGAACTATCACTGCATCATTCACCAGCAGGCTATATGCGCCAAAGTCATGAGATTTGATAATGTCATGACACCTGTCATTAAGATCATCAACTCCATTCGCGCAAAGGCCAAGCAGCACAGAAGCTTCAAACTGCTCCTCCAGGAACTGTCTGCTGAATACGGTGATCTTCTCCTCCACACTGAGGTGAGGTGGCTGAGCCGAGGAAAAATACTTCATCGCTTCTGCTCATTGCTGAACGAAATCAAGGCTTTCATGGAGTCAAGAGAGGAGGAAACTACACTTTTGTCTGATGCTGAGTGGCTGCTTGATCTTGCGTTCCTGACAGACATTACAGAGAAACTCAATCAGCTCAACACCCAGTTACAAGGTAAAGACCGAACAATTTCTGACATGATCAGTGCTGTTAAGGCTTTTAAAGAAAAACTGTCTTTCTACCTCCAGCAACTGAAAAACAAAAGACTGCAACACTTCCCAACAGTAGTTAAGATGTTAGATAACCATGCAGGGGCTGACTTTGTTTTGGATGTTTTGGATGAGTTTGAGGATAGGTTCAAGCATTTTGATAAGCTGGAGCCATGTGTGGCATTCATTGCCAACCCATTTATGGAGGTAGACATCACAGAGATTACAGAAAAGATGGCTGAACTGTTCACTGTCAATCCTGTGGAGATGGAGATGGAGGTTATAAATCTCCAGAATCATGTTCAGCTTAAGTCTCAGCAACACTCATTTCTCACAACATTTCTGGAGCCTTGTAGACCCAGAAAACTATAAGAACATTCACATGCACTTAAAATTTCTGCTTTATTTGGTTCGACATACCTTTGTGAAGCTGCTTTTTCTGACATGAATGTCAATGTTAAATCTAAATTCAGAACAAGACTGACAGATGAACATTTAAATGACTGTATTAGAGTGGACCTGAGTGCATACACTCCAGGATACACCTCTTTGGTGGACTCCATGCAGTGCCAGTCATCTCACTAACTTTTAAAAAGAGTTAGTGTACGTATGTCCCATGTGTACAATAAGATGCTTGTAAGATGGTGATAATGGACCTTGAACTTTGTGGCCTATAATAAGAGGTGTAAAATGGAAATGTTTCATTTGACATTGATGTGAATTTTCAGTGATGTATATGAAAAAGTGTAATGTTTCCTTGGACCTTGATTTGAATTTTCAGTGATGTATATGTGGCCCACAAGAAGTGTAGAGTAGTGATGTTTTCTTGGACCTGATGTGAATTGTCAGTGATGTATATGAAAAAGTGAAATGTTTTCTTGGACCTTTGATGTGGAATTATTTTTGATAAGCATTGGGTATTGCAATTTCACACGTGTACAAACAGAAGCTTAAGTCATGAATGATGTAAATAAATACAAGCGATGTGATGCAAGTAGCTCTTGGCCACTTAATTTTTTTCTAAGTAGCTCTCAGTTGAAAAAAGGTTGGAGACCCCTGATGTAAGTAATAATCCACAAAGAGTTATTTTAAAAAACATACAACAGGGTTGTGAAGGAGTGGTTACCAACAATGATTAAATATTGGTTATTTTCATCTGTAACATGATTGGTTTAATATCATCTTGTCAGCTGATATTAAAGTATTTGTCCGTGGTGCTTTGAGCATATTTTTTTGTCCGTTCCTTTGCTGTTAATGCTGACTTTGTAGCACATTGATTAGGAACTTACTCAATGACTGTCAATGCACATCCTCAGAACATTATTGATCAATCAGGATCAAGTATTTAACAATGCTGCTGTCTAAATTATCATTGTGTTGTTGGTAGCTGTAGTATAATAAGTCACCCATTGTTGTTTATCCCTTCCATCCCCGCACACAGCGACTATGTAATTATTTACTCACCAACTCTTCTGACGGTTCTGGGAGGTCCGCATCCACTCTCTGTCTCAACACGTCTCAGCTCATCACAGAGGTCATAGTTACAGTTTTCCACTCTGGTAATCCAAATGCACATTTGCACAGATTACTTAATTCCCGAGGATTATGTGTGGAGCAGACTCCCATTTGCTTTGGCCGTGCCACGCGCCCCAGGGTGTAGAACTCCACGTTGGGCCTCATGTCGGTGGTGATAGTGGTGGAGGTGATGGTGGTGGTGGGATGGGCTGCTGGTGGTGTGGTGGTGGTGGTGGTGGTGGTGGGGTGTGGTGTGGTGGTGGTGGTGGTGGGGTGGGCTGGTGGTGGTGTGGGGTGGGGCTGGTGATGAGCAACATCACAGTGTGAGCCCCCAGTGCACGCCGAGCAGGACAGAGCCATCATTTGACGCTCTCTGCTCCCGCAAGCTGCTCCCCCGACCCCCCGGCGGGACGACAGCCTGTGTGGGCGCATGGGTTCATGTATGTGTGTGTGTAGCTATACCTCATCACAGTCTCGCACTTTGTCATGTGTAGTGATTGGTTTTAGGACTTCCAGTTTTCCCGGCTGACGAATGAACAACAAAAACAACATGATACTTTGCCAATGTTCTCCTTAATGTTCAAATCAACTTATCCCCATATATCTAGAAAGTGATGCATTAATCATCATTATTTAAAAGTTATTTCACCCCCTGTGATCCAAGCATCAAACCCTCTAATTTCAACACATTAAGACTAGAGTTTTCTCAACCTCTAGTTGTAATTAAACCCATAGCAATAATGGGGTAACACCAGTCGATAATGTAACAAATTTCTGAGCGCATAACATAACATTTTGCCTATAATGTTACAATGACATTCGTTCACCACAAATTACTCTTAAAAGCATTGCCAACATTTAAATAGTTTTTTAACCATTCAGCGAACAAAAGGCAATAGGCTGATTATCATTTAGGGGGCCATCAAAGACATTCAGAAGTGTCAACACGCCCACTGAAGTGGCGTGAGAAATACTGACTGTCTACTCCTCATTCAAATATAAGGTAATTGACATTTCCTACAGAGAAAATACTACCTCAGGGGTAGATATTATTCAGGAGATTTTCAGGGTACAAATGTCAGGATATGTTGTTCACACTGTGGCAACCCGGTTCCGAAGTGTCTGTTCTCACAGCAAGTACCACACACTGGATCCTGGTTTAAGCCGCAGTCGGCGTTTATTCACAAATAAAATAACTGAACAAGAAATACAACACTGAACTAGGGTCTCTGTGAGCCTCATAGTCTGTGGTGTATCAATGGTCTCCTCCTGGTTGGTCTTTCTCCCTCCACCCCGGAATGAGTCCTCGGCTGCCTTTTAAGATGTCCGCCCGCTCGTTTCCTCCCCCCGGCCTGGTGTTCCCCATCTGGCTGATGAGGGTGAGGAATGTGGTGCTCTCTGCCGCCGGCGAGTGGATGGCGACGGTACACGCCCTCCACCACTAGCCCCCGGATCCTCCTGGTGGGGAGCTGGTTGTCACACTCCTTCACTGCTTGATGAAGCCTCTGGTCAACTGGGTTCCAACCCAGGCATGCATCCCGACGTGGTAGGGCATCGACGTTGGCGTGCTCCTTGCCCGGTCGGTGGTCCACCTTGAAGTGGAAGTCCTGGAGGGCCAGGAACCACCTCGTCACCCGGGCATTGGTGTTTATTGGCACCGGCCATCCACATTCAGTGGAGCATGGTCGTGACCAGGGTAAACTCCCGACCTACGAGGTAGTACCAGAGTTGGTCCAAGGTCCACTTGATGGCCAGGGCCTCCTTCTCCACTGTGGAGTAATTCCTCTCGTTTGGCAGGAGTTTCCGGCTGATGTAGGTGATTGGGTGCTCCTCTCTGGTCCGGATCTGGGAAAGAGCTCCCCCCAGGCCCACTTCCAAAGTGTCTGTGTGAACTCTGAGAGGTAAAACAAAGTCAGGGGTTATGAGCAACGGCTGCGAGCATAAGGCTCCCCGGAGCGTCCCGAATGCCTTCTCGGCTGCCTCGGACCACCTGATCCGATCGGGCAGGGCCTTCCGGGTCAGGTCATTGAGAGGGCTGGCCAGCATGGCAAAGCCGGGTACAAATTGCTGATAGTATCCTACCAGTCCTAAAAACGATTTCACCTGTTTCTTGGAGGTGCGGCGGGGCCAGTCCCTGATGGCGGCCACCTTGCTCTCCTGCAGCCGGACGTTCCCCCGTCTTACCTGGTACCCCAGGTAGGCCGTCTCCTCCAGCCCGAGGCGTCATTTGGCCGGGTTGGCGGTGAGGCCCGCCTTCCGTAGCTCCCCAGTATGGCCCGCAAGACCCGGTCCCGGGTTTTGTCCATGCCCAGATGTGCTCCCAGGAGATGTGTGTGGGCCATAAAGAGCACCTTACTGACGTATGGTCGCGGGACCACTAATTGTTCCGTCACCTCCACCTCTTTTTCCACTACCCTGTAGAGCAGCCCCCCCCAGGTGCTAAAATGTGGGTGCGATAAGCAACTCATGAGTCCTGGGTTTGTCTTTTGTGGGCGAGTACGTGGCTCCAGGCATGCTTTAGGGCGTCGTCCTGCAGTTGAGCGTTGGCGAACTGGCCGGGCCGAGTAGTACCTTTGCCCCCTGCCAGTAAGAAGCCCGAGAACTCGGTGAGGGGAGAACTATCGGGTGGGTCGTTCTGTTCGGACGCCGTTAAGGTGTCTGTGGTGCCTGGGGGAGGCCCCTGCAATCCGGACCAGGCGGACCCCCCTGCCGTGTGGATCGGGGAACCCGGTGGTGAGGGCCCGTTCCCCTCGGAGCCCTGGTCCTCGGCCGTCGACTCCCCCGGGGTCGCCGGAACCTGCGTGGCCCCGTAGGCCGGTCGAGCCATCCTCCCCACTCGGCGGGGAGGCTCTCTCCGGGGCCGGGATCCCCGCTTCGGATTCCACAGCCGATTAAATATCGGGCAATCCCTCCCAATCAGGAGTGGTACCAGAAGTTGGGGAACGATCCCCGCCCGGGCAGTGAACACTCCGTAGGGGGTCCGGACGACTACATGGCAGGTTCCGTAGGTATGGGGGTCCCCGTGTACACAGGCGACCTCCATCGGTCCCCCCTCCTTTCCCCCTGAAGGATTACCACGCTGCCAGTGTCCAGGAGAGCCTGCGCGTCCCGGTTCATGACCCGCGCTGGTATTGCCGGGGTCCGGGCCATCCCCTGTGCCCAACAGGTGGCCAGCATGCAGGGTCGGCGCATCCCCTCGTCCGCGTAGGCCGACGGCATCGACACATCCCGGTCTCCGGGACAGTATCGTGCTAGATGACCGGTCTGTCCGCAGGTGTAGCACCGCCTCCCCTCACGGCCCTCCTGGGTCACGATCGGCGGTTCCGGTGGGGGTGTCTGTGGTGAGGTCGTGCCCGTAGTAGGCCAGTATAGCCTGCTTGAGTGCGGGATACTGGCCGGCAGTCACGGCCGAGAGGTCCTGGCTCGCCTGCTGTGCGGGTCCGGTGAGGAAGGGCGACAGGATGTGGGCCAACTGGTCCTCCGGCCAGCTCTCCCTCTGGGCGGTCCGTCCGAACACCTCCAGGTATGCCTCCACGTCGTCATCTGGGCCGAGCTTGGCTAGCCGACTGGTCGGGGCGGCGGTCGGGGGTTCGCGGACAGCGTGCTGGGTGAGTCGGAGCACTGCTTCGCGGAGCAGGGCAAGACTCTCCATAGTATCCCGCTGTATAGCGGCGGCCTGCCCCTGGAGCTGCTGCTGACGCTGGGCGGCGGCGGCCCCGTCTGGGTTCTGCATGTTGTGAGAGGGTACTTCACCGTGAGTTGTAGTGGGTTCCAATAGACCGCATTCTCCACCATATGTGGCAACCCAGTTCCGAAGTGTCTGTTCTCACAGCAAGTACCACGCACTGGATCCTGGTTTAAGCCGCAGTCGGCGTTTATTCACAAATAAAATAACTGAACAAGAAATAAAACACTGAACTAGGGTCTCCGTGAGCCTCGTAGTCAGTGGTGTATCAATGGTCTCCTCCTGGTTGGTCTTTCTCCCTCCACCCCGGAATGAGTCCTCGGCTGCCTTTTAAGATGTCCGCCCGCTCGTTTCCTCCCCCCGGCCAGGTGTTCCCCATCTGGCTGATGAGGGTGAGGAATGTGGTGCTCTCTGCCGCCGGCTAGTGGATGGCGGTGGTACACGCCCTCCACCACTAGCCCCCGGATCCTCCTGGTGGGGAGCGGGTTGTCACAACACATACCCATCAGGAGAATATCAAGACTTACACATGTGTCTGAAAGCAGCTAGTGTGTGAGCATTTGATGACATTATGAAATTAGTCAATTTATGGAAACAGGGGTTCAATGTTTTTGTTCAATTGTTCAATGGAATGTGTAGTATACTATGCATGCAAATCAATTATTAAAGGTCCCATGGCATGCTTCTTTATGGATGCTTTAATATAGATATTAGTAGGCCCCAAACACAGTATTTGGAGACGATCCCGAAATTTAGCCGTGGTGCAGAATTACAGCCACTACGAGCCAGTCGCGCATTGAGCTTTCCCCAAATGCGCCGTTTCGGTGTCTGTAGCTTTAATGCAAATGAGGAGGAGAGAGGCGGGTCAACGGGGAGGGTGGGGATGTGGCCCTGTGCAGCGTGCAGCCACGGTACCATGCGCTCGGTTTACAGTGGATGTATCACAATGGCGAGGCCCACACAGCCTTTAGCCGTGTTCTGTAAATATTCACATGACTTGTGTGATGATATGCCGGTCAGCGCGATGTTTGAATTCAACGTCTTTTATATGACGAAATGAACGACCTGCCATTGCTGGTCGAGGTGAGAAATTGTCTCTTCCCTTCTTTTATCGCATTTTCTACAGTCTTTAGACGGAACGTCTTACCTGGGAGAGTTTGTCGATGGCGGAGCAATTATGTTTAAAAACGTAACGTCTTACCTGGGCGAGTGTGTCGCTGCGATGTTTGCGTGTGTGTTCTTACCTGGGCGAGTTTGTCGATGATTAATGCATCAGTCTACCAGCCTACCCAGTGGACTGTAGCAAATGTCGCTCATCTATCCAGCACACATCTAGGTGGACACGCCAACTAGTGATGTCAGAAGAGACTGATTTTCTAAACCGCTTGTAAAGGCTAATCACACCCACACCTGGTGATATAATATGTCACCTTTAATATTCACGTGGCCTTTGAATTAAATAAACATTCATTCACAAAGTACGACAAAACAAACTTCATCAGAAATAAAGGGCATTTAAAATACATGATCACAACCCTACGAGTAAGACTTTGAGAACTCTGTTGGAGCTATGCAGTTGTAAGATTTAATTGTAAAACATTTATTTAGTTTGTTTGCTTAATATAAAATAATATGATTATTTTATGTTTATTTTCTCATTTGTATTATAAATTAAAGTTAATTTGAGTTTGTTTATGCTTTTGTTTTGAAATTATTACTAGCCTATCTATAGAAGTAGGCGGGCATAGGTAAGACAGGCACTGGGAAGGGTCATGGTTTTTTACCAGCTGTACGAGAGAGACAAAGGAGATGAGGCGGCCAGTTCCCACTGTTGCACATTTGTTTTGTTTGCTTGTAAGATCGGAAAAAAAACCAAATTCACGACTGGACAGTTGACTCTTTTCCCTGCAGTGCGTAAGATTCGTCCCCCTAGTGCCTCAATGGCTATTTTGATTACGTTGCTTTGTGTGATTTCTTAATTTTCAAGTTATTATTTTATTGAGGACAAATCGCCACTACAAACTCATTTAAAATGGAATCAAACTTTGAATCTGATGCTATGCATGTAGCATGTCTGTTAAGCCACTTGACCTTTCACTTGATTAAGTCAGCCCTACATCATGTCTGTGTTGTAATGTTTCAGTTATCGATAGTCTGACTGCACCCCAATCAGGGTGGGGTAAAAGGCCCACATACCCTTCACTCCTAAGGAGTTTTGATCCTCCCTCATGTCTGTTGGCCTGTTCAACACATTTCACACTACCATACTGCTTTAATAATTTATGAGCAGACTGACACTGGGCTGATGTCATGAATCAGTACTCGGCCGTCTTGTTGGAGTTCTGCGGGATTAAAAGTGTGCATGTGAAGAGATTAACACACACACGCACACACACATTTTAACGTTTGACACATCCATGCACACACACACACACACACATACACACACACCCAATGGTCCTAGGTGTCATGGTCTGACTTTGTCCATTTGTTGTTTAGTGGTCATTCTCCCCTGTCCACCAGGTGTCCTTTGACTGTTCCAATCACTTCACTCCCCTCACCTGAGTGTTCTCGTTATTCTTCCCACCTGCACCTCATTCCAATATCCATACTTCCAATACTTACTAAACTCAGGCCCCGTTTACACGAGGATGCTTGCGGGTAAAAACTACAAAATATTTTATCGGAAGTGCCTTTCGTTTAGACGATGACGGCGTTTTTGGGGCTTAAAAACGCAAAAATCTGAAATCACCCTCCAGAGTGGAAAAGAAATGCGCTCCGCCGTGGCGTTTCCGTCTACATTGCCAAGACGCAAAACTCTGCTCAGATCTGCTCAAGTCACGTACGCATTTACGTCACATACATGCCCCAGTACAGGGAAATAAACAAACATGTTGGATTATTTCCATGCATCGGACCTTCAAGCTGCTCTGGCAGCTCTAATAAACTTACAGGAGTCTTTCCACGAAATGTACAGGATATGTACAGATATTATTACTGAACAGAGAAGGATCTGTAATTATGTTTTGGTGTGAGTATGTAGGGCGTTCCAAATACGATCTGTGCGAAAAGAAGTGTACTGAAAGGACCCGGATGGTGCCTTCAAAACGTGTGTGGAGCATGGACCTATTAAAGAAAGGACAGCGGATTAAAAAATGGCACCCATTGATTTCTACGAAAATTGCTCAATGGCGCACGGCAACATCAAGGAGAGATTTGCTTCCGCATCATGGGCGCCTAGCCACAACCTAGTGCATGACGTGCCGGATGCAAAAATACTCTCGTTTTCTAGCATTGTTAGCATTGTAGCATCATAAGCAAGAGATCTGAGCGAGCACAGTCGCATTGTTTACCGACCATGGAAGTATAAGTTACTAACCCCACCATTCTCTATATGTGATCTTTAAATTATCCTCCTGCCATCTGGGCAACAATTACTATTTAACAATTATTATTTATATTATTATTTTAGATTAGCTTGTCCCTTTTTATACACCACTATATTACCACTCGAGACTAACACGAGAAGTTAACGGAGCTGTGCACTGAGCCCTCTCGGATGAAACAATATTTGTTTCACTACGACTCCTTTCAGCTCTCAGCTCTTCATTTTATTAATACATCATATAAAGATAATTATGAGCCTTTGATTGATATCCAGAATTTTTTTGTGGAGACATATTCCTCTTCAGCTGCAATACACTCACTATATATTATTTACAAATATAAATTATATAAATTATAAATTCCAAAACTTTCCTCCTTGAACTGAACTCCGGTGCATTCAGTAATTTACTTTTGGTGGACTCCCTGTAAACATGGACCTACCGTTAATGCTTGTAAAACAGCCTTTTTGAATAAACTCCGGGTATGCAAACTAAGTTGTTGGTGCTTCGTTTTATGTGTAGGGACCCTAGTCATTGTACTGCGGAGGTTTGGTGCTATTTTTAGCAACATTAGTGGTTAAAAAATGCAGATTTGGAAGCGAAAATCACCGCCCCAAGCCAAAAGCATGGAAGCCAAACATTGCGCCGGGCAAACTCTATACTCAATTTTCAATGAAAATCAGTATCTTATTTGATGGGTTTACATGCCAAAACAAAGCCCCTGGGTTAGATTTTTGCCAGAATTACACTTTAAAGGGGACATCTCATACCACCAGGTGTGAGTGTGATTAGCCATTACAAGCAGGTTTGAACATGTGCAGCATTGTGACATCACAGGTTGGCGTGTCCATCTATCCGTCACACATCTAGATGGACACGCCCACCTGTGATGTCACAATGCTGCACATTTTGAAAACGGCTTGTAATGGCTAATCACACTCACACCTGGTGGTATGATATGTCCCCTTTAATGGAGGGTAACTTTGTAGCTTTTATAGCTTTTTTGCTTTTTATAGCTGCTACGCGTTAAGGGTTCACCGTTCAAAGCAGGATGTTTTTGGCGGGTGATAAACCGCGGCGGCAGTCACGATCGTAATTCGATTTAGAACAACACTGACATCCGAAAATCTGCGCACTTAGTGAGTGCGGATAGTGTACTAAGTTAAAGTGTACTCATCGAAGTATGGATATCGGAACACCTCATTGTTCACTTCCTTTGTTCCTTTGTCAGTTTGTTGTTTTGTCCTGTCTCTGGTTCTTTGGAGTTTCCCAACTGTAGTGATTTTTTTCAGCCTCTTTCAGCCGAACAGAGATATTGAGTTTCTTTATGTGACGTTTCCTGAGTCCCAGTCTGTTTGGATCCATCTCTCTTCTATTGTGTGAGTTAAGCTTTTGCATTATGTGTGATGCAGCGTGTGGTGTGAAAACGTACTATCTGTATATAAAGGGTCACATTTTTTTATTATTATACATTTGTTATTCTTCACCACAATTGGCAACTACTGTCAAGGCAAATGAGCTAACCATTACATTTGTCATTGTGGCATGGTGTCCTGGTTTAAGGGGCATCAGAATCAATAGTCTAGCTTCTCCTTTTAGCACCCATTAATATCAATGTAAAAAACATAAGTAATTACCATGATGACACCCTACAATACCTTAGGTTAGAAGCTAGAATCGATGTTTGAGCAACACACCTAAGGCTCCATAGTGATTATGATTTGTGTGGCCAGTATTTCACTTATCTAAAGAGGTCAGCCATGTAGAATGACAGCAAGGCTAACGCCTCGTGCCCACTGCACCGTCCGTCAACGGACGTCGGAAGGCGTGGCTGACGGATGGGGGAGTAGTCTTTTCAGAGGCATCCGTCAGCCAATCAAATCGCTTCCCGCTAACAACAGAGCCGGGTTCTTCCCGCTTCATCCTGCTTGTTGATTTGCGTTGTCATTGCAAGATGGATCCTGTTGTAGCAAGGAGGGTGTTATTTTAAGTTGCTGGTGCTTTTGTCCACAGACGTGGAAAGCATGTGCATCGGCGGTGGTGGGTTCACCCCATTCTCCGGGCACACAACCAGAGAGAGGAGTATCACGCACTAGTGCATGAATTGCGTTTGGATGCTCTCCTATTTCATCAGTATTTTCTGATTTATTTAGAATGGGGCGAGAACCCACAGCGATTAAAAGTTTGTCCTAAAATTTTTTATTTAATTCCCCGCTGCCGGATTGCTATTCACCTGCTTTCCCGGTTTCTTGCTATCCAGTGCTTAAATTTGCATACGCGATCTGATTGGATGACGGATCCGTCGCTACCGAAAAAGTTGATCATTTTTCAACTTTTTGACGGAGCCGACGGATCCAACGGAACGGACGGTTCCACAATGCATTGCGCGTCCGTCCCCATTCAAAGTCAATGGGGATCCGTCAACGGACGGATGCAGTGGGCACGAGCCGTAAGTGTTCTACAGCTCTGCTTCAATAACCTCCAACCCTTGAACGGGGGAAATGTTCTAAACTAATCTTATACTGCCAAGTTTCTCACTGCCGTCTCGTGATGGCATTTGATTGTTTATTGATAAAATAACCCCTATTTCAAGCTTCTTTATAATGTTACGCATATATGTATTAATTACAAACCACAAAGAAAGTGATACGATCAAAGGACACATTGCATGTAGTAATTGTATGCATCATTGTAACAAATGCTTTCTAGTGTTTCTAGAAAACCGGCTTATATGCTTGAGCTGTCACCTAAAGTGGGATAATATCTATCAAGTAAACAGAAATAGAGGGATGATAATGCCCCTTGCTCCTTTCCAAGGGACTTAGGGATAATAAATAATCAACAGATAGATTTTATTAGCAGATAATAACAAGTAAATTGAAGACATGAAAAGAGAAACTGAGGTGAGAGGAAGACTCTACATCAGAACTGTCATCGTGTCCTCACAGGATGTTCAAAAAGTGATATTGTCAATTAATATTACAGAGGTTTCAGCGTTCACTTGAAAAGCTCTAATTGTTCATTGTTGAATCCTTTCTTCTCCCGAGCCCATCCACAAAAACACATCACCCTCTGTGTGAACACTAATAATAAAATGATAATAATAGGAAGAACAAAGATATACTACCATTATCATAAGGTTGTTTATTTTTAGCTCTACATCCAGTGATTAACTGCAGCGGCTGCAGGTGTTAACAGGTCATAATTCAATTATATTTATCTGTAAATAACAAGTAAAATCCTGTTCATTAGGTATAAAATATGATATATGTGAGGGGGTTTTCTGCAGCACATGTACTGCAAGTAAAACAACATGCATAATTCTGACATGTAAAATATTAGATACAGTCTAACATCTAGCATCCAGAGTTACGTGTATATACTCTAGTTTGAGTCCAGATTGTAAGACACTTTTAAGTAACACACAATATGTGGCACCTATAGCCCCCCAGTCAATACAGCACACAGAGTTACACATATAGTAATTTGCTACACATAATATCTTCAAAAGAAACTACCGACACCAGAGACTTGCATCGTTCTCCAAACTGTGCTGAGTGGAATAGTCTACGTGTGTGTATGTGGAGTCAGCTCCAACCAGGTCACTTCATTTAAATAAAGGAGCTACGAGAGCATCCATATGTGGAGTCAGCTCAAACCAGGCCCGTTAATCTCAGACGTTCCGCTCCAGACGAGCAGAGAGGACCCGTCACGCTAAACATCGCCACACTTCCTGTACATCGAGCAGCTTTATTTAGATCTGACTCCGTTGAGGAGGCAGATTCAGACGCCTCACAGACGGAGCTGCTCAGAGGTGTGGATCAGGTGCTTTTGAACAACATTAGTTTCAAACAGAGCCAGAAACATAGCTGTTGTGTATAACATAAGGGGATAAAACCAAGAGATAATTACAATATAGTTTCATAAGAATATAAATATGTATAGGGATCTTGTGTATTTCTGTCTATTTATTGGCTGTGGCAATCCTTAAGCAAAGTTGTTATCAATATTATTGACCTTGTTCAGCCAGAGACCAGTTTTGGAGTTTTGGATCCAGATCCAGATTAAAGATGGATTGCAGTCTGGGCTGGCATTAGAATGCACATCTGCTTTCATTTACCACAATATAAAAATAACAATATACATCAGACAATATTCTCCAAGGTCTTTTTATCTTCCTTTTGGCTGAGGTAACCTGGCCAGCTGGCTGTAATTGTTATAAGAAAGTTTATATTTCCACACAGGGAAATGGCAGTTTACATGCACCCAGATAACTTCTAGCGATATGTACCTTCATGTTATTCAGACAACGCTCGGTATATGCCGCTCCACGGTTGCTTAGTGTATCTCAGAGGAGTTGTTTACTCAATATGTATTACTAAAGCTGTGAGCACCTCACCTCAAACAACCTGTGATGCCAGGACTGAACCAGCCCTCCCTGTGTCCCCTCCTCCTCTTAAACACATTCTCCCATTATATTCAGTATGCCCATACTAAACAATAAACTATACATACTCTCTACCCGTCTCTTCTCATTCTCTCTGGTTTACAACAGGCAGAGGATCCTGCAGACTGTTAATATGTATAAAGTGGAGACAGCAGCACACAGCCTCCTTATATACGCCGTTGTTTCCACAATGCTCCTGTGAAGGTTCCATGAACTATTTAAAATGGGGGCAAGTGGTCACAGAGATTCTTTAAAATCCTTACACTGGAGACATCTCTCCTGCTTCTGGAGACGGCTTTGAAGCCTGAGAGAACCTTCCCCGAGTTGGGCCATCCAGGGGGGGCTGGAACAACACCCCCCCCTCCACACGCCTCCATCATCTGAAGACGAACTCTCTCCCCCTTGTCCTCAATCTTGCTCCTTCTCTGTGTCCAACCCCCTCCTCCAACTCCTCCTCCTCCTCCTCCCCCACCTCCTCCTCCTCCTCCACTTCTTCCTCCTCATCCACCTCTTCCTCCTCCTCCTCCTCCTCCACCTCCTCCTCCTCGTCCTCCTCCTCCTCCCCCTCCTTCTCGTCGTCGTCCTCCTCCTCCTCCTCCTCCTCCTCCCGTTATGTGAAGTCCTTTGAGACGGCCTCTATGAAGTTGGGTGCAGACATGAGGATGGTGAAGGTGCAGATGATGGAGAACAGGGAGAAGCCCACCAGGCAGAGCCGGTCCACCACTGCCGCCGCAAACTTCCACTCGCTGCAGATCACCTCCGCCTCGTCCTGGTCCCGGAACCGCTGGGCGATGTAGCTCACCTCCTCCAGGATCCGCTGGATCTCCGGGGGGGGGGGCATTAGCGGCCCCATCCCCATGGCGACCCCCGCCCCCCCACCCCCTGGCTCCGCCTCGTCGCTCAGGGAGCTGTGGGCCTGGGGCCCGGGGCCCAGGGCCATGCCCGAGTCGCTGGAGGGGGGGTAGCGGGGGCTGTCCACGGGGTGGTAGCCCGGGAAGTAGAGGTTCATGGAGCCGTTGGAGGTGCCCCCCATGGAGGGGCAGGGGCCCAGAGGGGGCTGGCTGAGGGGCGGGCCACCGGGCAGGGGGGTCATCTCCATGGAGGAGGCGCTGGAGGAGCTGTGGGCGGGCCGGCCGTACCGGGCCTTATCGGGCCGCCGGGGCTCCTCACCCGGCTGCTTCATGCGGAGGAACCAGGCACACCAGTTCAAGAGCACCACCCGCACCTGGGGGGGCACACACACACACACACACACACAGGAACACACACACACACACACACACACACACACACACAAGCACAGACATGAAGGCACACACACACACACACACGAAGGCACACACAAAAACACACACACACACACACAAAAACAAGTTTCTGGTGAGTGATCATGGAATCAAGAATGGAAGCATGGGTATAATGAGTTGATGAGGCCCAGAGGATGTCTTACCCACTTGGGCATCTTCCCTCCGTGGGGGTCGTGGTGGTGGAACTGCAGCACGATGACGGTCACCACCACAGACATCCCCACGATCATCATGGTCGTGGCAAAGTACTGGGCTGAAAGCAACACATGCAGTCATGACTCATGTCCTAATGCACACAGAGGTGGAGATCTGGTCACTGAATGGGACACGGTGAGAAAATCAAGGTCCCCTTAGTTATTCTAGATATTTGTCATCCAAAGAGACTTGAATTCAGGCTGGGGGAGCAGGGATCACCTTTACCAACACACTTTTCGTCACTTTAACCTGTTCTGAAACCCCTCAGGTAGACATTAAGAACATGTCCATGACCTGTAGAGAAAGTGAGGCGTAATAATTGCAGAAACAGGTTCCATGCTGTCATCTCACATTAAAGGTTAAAACTGGACATGTTACAATTAATACAACTATCAACCGAATAACACTGAAATATTTGACACAAAAGAAGAGGAAAGGATGGAAAGAGAGAGAGAGAGAGAGAGAGAAAGACAATGAGAGTGACAGAGAGAGAGAGAGAGAGTTTGAGAACATCCAGGGGGTTCCTGCTCCCTGAGGAGAGAACTCTGAGGGAGTTTAGTGAAGCATAGACTGTTCACTGCTCCCCCCCAGCAACAACACAAAACACACACACACACACACACACACACACACACACACACACACACACACACACACACACACACACACTGGTTTGTGTGTGTGTGTGGAATTGGTTTGTACGTGTAACGAGGAAAATAACTGGAATTGGTTTGTATGTGTAACGAGGAAAATAAGCATCTTAACAACTCAGGCAAGAACTTCTCAATACGTGATATGTGGTGCCTTGCAATGCATGCATATGTATGTGAGTGTGAGTGTGAGTGTGTGTGTGTGTGTGTGTGTGTGTGTGTGCTTGTGTGTGTTTACATGAATATGATTATATTTCCTCATGGATCCTATCAAATTGAAAATCATTTACAATATAGCTAAATGTATAATCTGTAATAGAATGAATCTGTATATAATCAGTGTGGAGAATGTAACTTTTCTAAATGCTTGCAGTATTACATTACAATCTGAATAAACGTGCCTGAGTTGTTTTTTCTCAGCAGCCTGCTTGGCAGGCTGCACATTCGACAGATCAAAAGCTCAAAAAACATCACAACAGATCGTTCAAAAGAGTTTTTTTTTTCGTTCAAAACGATCCAATCAAATTCAGAAGCATTACATCCTATTGATTGGTTTTGTCTGTGGGCTAACATCCTGTTTTACTTGGTGGTCCCCAAGATGAACCAAGATATGCTCTGAACGTTGTCAAGCAAGATGCCTTCCCCATCCCACTCCTTATACGATCTGCCTCTGAGGGGTAGCCCGACCAAACTAAAATGCTGATTAGGGGCATACAATTTTTTTATTGAATATAGTATGTTAAAAAGTTAATTTAGCCACGATCGGTCAGTAGGAGCTCGTTAGTTCAGTATATTAAGTGTCTCTGGAACAAAGGACAGAACCATAAGGATCTCTCTCCGTCTCTTATTTTGTCTTTAATGCACACACACTCAGAGAGATATTAATATTTTAATATTTGCCCACCTACTCCAAATGGCCTGCTGATTTATTTCTCTGAGGCGGTTACTGTAAAGCACTTTGGTTTACATTATTTATGAAACAGCTCTTGAACTATGTGGAACAATGTATAAGTAAATATAAAATAGGGAATTTAATAATTGTTTCCCCAAGGTCAAGCCAAGAACTGGGTCTGATGCAAGATTTGGAGAAATCCATGTGATTAAAAGACACATTTCTCTTCAATGTAGCCAAACACATCTGATTAAAGCTACATGCAAGTAGCTTCTGTTTATTCCCAAAAGCCATCATTTAATGATTAATGTAATTAACTCCTAATTGTTTACTCAATAGCAAATAAGCCGTACTAATGAGGTTATTAAGGCTAACCGTGGATTGAAATTACAATGAGAAAGCGACTATGGTGGAAGGTGTACCCTGCTCTGAGCAGCCGTGTGGTTCAGGGCAGAGGATGTAGGTCAACCCTCGACCGTATAGAGAGAATCACTGATGGGCTTTTACCCCAGCTGGAAGGAAGCCATCAAACAGCCCAGGATTAAACTAGCAGCCCAAAGGCAAGGAGGGTTTGTCAAGAATCACACACTACAAACAGTACACACAGTACACACACACATGCATGCATTGTGGACATACACACATATATACATGCATGCATCGTGCATTCACACACACACACACACACACACACACTCTTATTTTTTCTGTTGACCGCCGAAAGGAAGAAATCTCCTGAACCACTCCAGGAAGTCTTTGAAGTAACTCTCTTAGAACTATTACCCCAAAGCTTGTTCTATCTTCCATCTCTCTCTCTCTCTCTCTCTCTCTCTCTCTCTCTCTCTCTCTCTCTCTCTCTCTCTCTCTCTCTCTCTCTCTCTCTCTCTCTCTCTCTCTCTCTCTCTCTCTCTCTCTCTCTCTCTCTCTCTCTCTCTCTCCTATTCATGGTGTTTACAGCTGGCCTCATATCGTTGGTGGCACCTGGCACTGTGCTAGCCAGGGTGCCTTTTGAGGAATGAGGAAGGATCCACACCTAAATATTATATGTACAGGATATCAGTATGAAGGCGACAGCATAAGGACATCAGATAATTCTCCATGTTCACATCCTGCAGAATTCGTTGCACACCCCCATAGTAATTTTTATTCCAATTCTGAGGAAGTGTTGGATAAGAAAACAAATCATTCAGGTGGAGGTTTGACTTTGACTGGAACATTTTCTCTTCATCTTAAGTCATCATTCAGCCACATATTCTAAAACAGAGGGCATACAAACATAAACATAACATAGTAATGCACTCACACACACACACACACACACACACACACACACACACACACACACACACAATAACAAACAATAACACACATCTGTGCATCTCCTACCGATCAGAGGCACAGAGTCAGACGTGGCTGGCATGATCTCTGCCACCAGCAGCATGAAGACCGTCAGCGAGAGCAGCACAGTGATCCCTGGTGGTAGAGAGAGACAGAGAGTGAGTGAGAGAGAGACAGAGAGTGAGTGAGAGCGAGAGACAGAGAGTGAGTGAGAGAGAGAGACAGAGAGTGAGTGAGAGAGAGACAGAGAGACAGAGGACAAAGACTGAGAACAAAAGAGAGAGAGAGAGAGAGAGAGAGAGCGAGAGAGATAGACCAGACTTGATCAGGCTTATAGGTATAGGAAATGATTTCCATGGTGATATATGTCACGTTAAATTGCTATGACTGAAACTATTCGTTAGCTTGATGCATGAAGTGCTCTGACATTTACAAGGTGATCCACAACACACGGTGATCCACAACACACAGTGATCCACAACACACGGTGATCCACAACACAAAGTGATCCACAACACAGGGAGATCCACAAGACACAGTGATCCACTACACACGGTGACCCACAACACACGGTGACCCACAACACACGGTGATCCACAACACTAGGTGATCCACAAGACACAGTGATCCACTACACACGGTGACCCACAACACACGGTGACCCACAACACACGGTGATCCACAACACTAGGTGATCCACTACACACGGTGATCCACAACACACGGTGATCCACTAAACACGGTGATCCACTACACACGGCGATCGACAACACACGGTGATCACATCAGCTACATTGAGGAGGAACATGGTCAGCTTCCCAGGAGAACCCGACTCATTAGGGAATGGAGAACTCAGGTGATAACGCGCAGGCCAGGAGGGAGCTGTTAATAATCCCTGTGGATTATTTTATAATTCATGATGGAAATGACGGAGCCTGGATTTAACAAGGGAGTATTGTCTTTATAAAGCGTGTGTGTGTTTTAGATCTCACACGCTCTTTAGTAAGTCGCACACGCGATGATGATGATGTTGATGACGACAACCGTGATGATGACGATGGTGATGATGCTACGTTTTATAATCCTAGTTATGATTATGATATTATTTTATAATTATTTGGATTATTGGATTATTTTATAATTATCTGGCCCTACCCAGGGAGATCTTCTCCCCGGAGTCGGCGGGCAGCAGGAAGACGAGCAAGGCCAGGCCGGAGATGAGGACACAGGGGATGAGCAGGTTGAGGCCGTAGTACAGCGTCCTCCGCCGCATGGTGACCGTGAAGGTCACGTCCGGGTACGGCTCCTTGCAGCAGTCGTAGTACAGCTCGTTCCGCTTGGCCGGCACACCTTGGGAAGGGAGGGACCGCAACATCATGACATTCAAATACACATTACATTAGATATCACTTATAAATATGAATGACATCTGTGATCATTCATTTACTGCCACATCAGATTAGAACACATCAACAGAGGGGCAGAGCTTCAGGACTCACAGGTGAATCTGCGGAGCCGATTGGTTGGAGGGTATTTGATGGGAACTTCATGGCACATTTCTAAGCCATGTAATTGACCTTTTGATTGTGGACAATTCTCCGTAACTAATGAATTCATAATTTTAAAGCCAATCCATCAGCGTCATTCTGTGCGTCCATCCATCTATCAGCCATCCATTCATCCGTCTTTCTATCCATGCATCAATCCGGGAACTCATTTCAGCTCATTATTTTCGATTATTATCTCTGTGATGCCCACTCGTCCCACTGATTCAAAATCAGCGCTGCTTCTCTCCCGAGCCGTTGGCACGTGCAGACTCACTTAGAGCGCATCCCGTGGTGGAGGAGGAACAAACGGCATGCCCTGCCTGTGATCTCCATCACCAAGCCTCGCTCTGCCCCACCCCCACCGACTTATCCTGCACACTGTGAGCCATCTGGCCCTCGTCTGACACCACACATCACGCCGAGCCCGCCCCACGCCACGCCGGCCAGCGGGGGCTCCTGGAGCCCGCCCCACAGGGCCTACTGCTGCCACGCCTCAAATGGGATCCGGACTCAAGTGTTACTGAACTGTTCTGTGGCTCTGCCTGTCCTCATCCCCCCCATATGCTGTCACCGCCGCTCCTATCACCACCTCTCCATCTCCTCCTCTAACTTCCTGTTTAACTCTCTCCCCAAATGAGGTACTCTACCAGGGCACTCCCTTCAACCTGCCCCCTCTCCTCCCCTATCCCCTCTCCTACCCCCTCTCCTATCCCCTCTCCTATCTCCTCTCCTATGTCCTCTCCTATCCTATCTCCTCTCCTATCTCCTCTCCTATCCCCTCTCACTCCTATCCCTTCCCCTCCCCTATCTCCTCTCCTATCCCCTCTCCTCTCCTACCCCCTCTCCTATCCCCTCACCTATGTCCTCTCCTATCCTATCTCCTATCCTATCTCCTCTCCCCTCTCCTATCCCCTCTCCTATCTCCTCTCCCCTCTCCTATATCCTCTTCTATCTCCAATCCTATCTCCTATCCTATCCCCTCTCTCCTATCCCCTCTCCTATCCTATCTCCTCTCCTATATCCTATCTCCTCTCCTATCTCCTTTCCTATCCCCTCTCCTATGCCCTCTGAATGATGTTTTCTTTGATGAATGTTCTTACTTTAAGTCTCTCTGGGACAAAGTGTCTATTAAATAAATGTAAAGTAATGTCAGGATGCTACCCATATTCAACCAACTCCAATTCGGCCTTATGTTGATTGTATATAACTTGGTTATGTGGAAATTATATATTTCAGTTAAACAAACCATTTACCAAACATTCACTCAAGGTACAGGAGTATAAATGACGTTGAGTTATGACCATAGAGAGTATATAAAATGGATGTAGCATCCAGGCAGACCTCAGTTATCCCAAATGCAGTTCTCTTGGTTTATGTGCGTTGCCATCTTAGTTTGACTCATCATAGTTTGACTTCGCCTCATTTCCTTTAACCAAAAAAGGGCATTGATCTCCCGCCCCCAATTGATGGGGGCCGGGAGATACGCCCATCTAGGTGACGTACAGAGAGTGAGAGTCAGCGGCTAGCTGTCACTCAAGAGGCCGTGCCCCTAATTATTAATACATTTTAACCTCCAATAAAATGAAAACTAGCCTTCCTCAGTGTTGTCATTGAGATATGAACTAAACATACTGACTAGAATGTTTTTTTGGACCAGGCTGTAAATAGGTTTAATAAGACTGTGAAAACGACCTGTTTAACTTGTGAGTCAATGAAGAATTGCTCCCTTTTGGTACCACCTCCTAGTGGCCACCCGGTGCTACTGCAATGTTTGTCACTTCCGCATTGGATGCTGGTATATCTCGCTGTGGTTGGGGCTTGGCTATGACGCAACCTATATTCATCCCACGAAAGGCTGAATATTAAACACAAGAAATCCTTTGGAGGTCAGATGGCAAGAGTATCTACACATGTACCAGGTGAATATCAACACATGTACTAGGTGAGTATCAACACATTTACTAGGTGAGTATCAACAGATGTACCAGGTTGTTTTCAGCCAGTGCTGCAGCTGCAGCAGCACTCTATTCTCACCTGAACTGCTGACCAGGTGAAGACCAGAGCAGCTCATTTATAATGCAAACGTGTGTGCTTTATATTTAAAGACATGTATATTTACATGCCGCCAGGATGTGGCAGCATGTGTTATTATCAGAGAAAGGTTATTGCATTTGTTACATTGCTTCGGAGTTCACCCATACCTCTCCCATTGTTAAGCAAACTACCTGCTGTTAACTGTCAGTTTTGGGCCAAATGCTTAGTGCAAAGTGAAGGCACTACTGGGTTTGCACTCCAGGGAAACTCTCTTTGTTAAGCCAAAATATTGTTGACAGCCGTCAAAAAGAATGTTGTTGACCTACGTTGAATGGTGGTTACTGGCGTCAAAGAGTTCGATGGGCGGTATATATAAGCCTGTTTCACCACCCATGGTATCGCAGTGTAAGAAACAAGCATTGATAGACAGTAAGAAGTAAGGAGACCAGAGGAACCCTTAAGAATCAAGGGCTTGGTGACCGGTTGTGAGGTTGTGATGTTAACACAGGGGGACACACTGTGCCACAAACATCTCCGTGGCACAGAGAGTAGTCTAAACGTGTTCCTCACCCACGAGGTCCCACTCCCCGTTGGGGATGTAGGTGGAGGTGTCCACCTCCTGCATCTGGAGGTCCAGCAGCCAGCCATTGTGGGTCCACGAGCCGAACTTAAGGTCGCACTTCTGCACATCGAAGGGGAACCAGCGCACGTCGATGTAGCAGGTGCTCTTCAGGATGCCTGGCGGGATGTATTGGCAGTGGCCCGACGCATTCACCAGAACGTTGGTGTGGAAGGTGGCGTCAAAACGCTCGTCAGCACTGAGGAGAGGGATAGAGAAAGAGAGAGAGAGAGAGAAAGAGAGAGTGTGAGAGAGAGAGAGAGAGAAAGAGAGAGAGAGAGAGGGAAGGAGAGAGAGAGGGGGAGAGAGAGAGAGCGAGAAGGGAGGGAAACAGAGGCAAATAGAGAGAAAGAGGAGGGTGGGATTGAGAGGAAGAGGGAGAGAGAGGGGAGGAGAGAGAGAGGGGAGGAGAGAGAGAGGGAGAGAGAGATTTGTTTTCATACTTTGCCTCTTTTATCCCCATGTTTAGAACACACCACACACAAACACACACACACACACACACACACACACACACACACACACACACACACACACACACACACACACACACACACACACACAGGTAAAATGTAGAGCGAAAAGAGGTCCATGCCCATTGACCTATGAGAGAACAAAGTCATTGCCCCTTTAAGGTCACCTCACAGCACATTTCACTGGAAATGAACAATATGCTGCTGTTGCTGTGATCTGTGATCCAGCAGTCCTCCTAAGTCATAGTAGAACACCTTGTTTCATTACAGACATATTCTACAGAAGAAAAGGTGCGAGGCTACTGCTGCTGTAACTGTACTGTAAGGGATGTGGTTGAATTAAGCATACGTTACTCTTTCAAATAATGCTTTACTAGGCTATGCTACACCAGACCATGTCATATGCTATACTGTCCTAATTTAGGACTGATTTTACCATAAACAACCCCGCCGACACTACCCTGATCATCTCAAATACATGGTGAGCACATGGTTCTGCCACAGAGTTTTACCTGATTGATTTGGGATGACGGTCAGAGCAGAAAGATAAATGTGTTGGATGTACGTCACCACAATCATCTTCAATCTACATAATTTATTGCCGTTTAGGTGCTGGCCGCTACGAGCAGCAGGGAGCAGGTACACCGTGTCAGGACCCCCAGAGTCCCCCCGCCCCACCAGGGATGAACCCTCAGCTCTGACGAACGTCCATGGAGACCTGGCCAAGAGCTAACCCTAACCCTAACCCTTATTTTCTGGTTGTCTACTTCTGTCAAAATCGAATCGGCCCTGGCGATTGGTTTCTGGCTCGGCTGAGAGAGTGCGTCACACCCGGCGAGAGAGAATCACCACTTAACGATAATATACAGTGGGGCAAAAAAGTATTTAGTCAGCCACCAATTGTGCAAGTTCTCCCACTTAAAAAGATGAGAGAGGCCTGTAATTTTCAACATAGGTATACCTCAGCTATGAGAGACAAAATGAAAAAAAAAAATCTAGAAAATCACATTGTCTGATTTTTAAAGAATTTATTTGCAAATGATGGAGGAAAATAAGTATTTGGTCAATAACAAAAGGTCATCTCAATACTTTGTTACATGCCCTTTGTTGGCAATGACAGAGGTCAAACGTTTTCTGTAAGTCTTTACAAGGTTTTTACACACTGCTGCTGGTATTTTGGCCCATTCCTCCATGCAGATCTCCTCTAGAGCAGTGATGTTTTTGGGCCACACGGACTTTCAACTCCCTCCAAAGATTTTCTATGGGGTTGAGATCTGGAGACTGGCTAGGCCACTCCAGGACCTTGAAAGGCTTCTTACGAAGTCACTCCTTCGTTGCCCGGGCGGTGTGTTTGGGGTCATTGTCATGCTGAAAGACCCAGCCACGTTTCATCTTCAGTGCCCTTGCTGATGGAAGGAGGTTTTCACTCAAAATCTCACGATACATGGCCCCATTCATTCTTTCCGTCATACGGATCAGACGTCCTGGTCCCTTGGCAGAAAAACAGCCCCAAAGCATGATGTTTCCACCCCCATGCTTCACTGTAGGTATGGTGTTCTTTGGATGCAACTCTGCATTCTTTCTCCTCCAAACACGACGAGTTGAGTTTTTACCAAAAAGTTCTATTTTGGTTTCATCTGACCATATGACATTCTCCCAGTCCTGTTCTGGATCATCCAAATGCTCTCTAGCAAACTTCAAACGGGACCGGACATGCACTGGCTTTAGCAGGGGGACACGTCTGGCACTGCAGGATTTGAGTCCCTGGCGGCGTAGTGTGTTAGTGATGGTAGCCTTTGTTACTTTGGTCCCAGCTCTCTGGAGGTCATTCACTAGGTCCCCCCGTGTGGTTCTGGGATTTTTGTTCACCGTTCTTGTGATCATTTTGACCCCACAGGGTGAGATCTTGCGTGGAGCCCCAGATCGAGGGAGATTATCAGTGGTCTTGTATGTATTCCATTTCCTAATAATTGCTCCCACAGTTGATTTCTTCACACCAAGCTGCTTACCTATTGCAGATTCAGACTTCCCAGCCTGGTGCAGGTCTACAATTGTGTTTCTGGTGTCCTTTGACAGCTCTTTGGTCTTGGCCATAGTGGAGTTTGGAGTGTGACTGTTTGAGGTTGTGGACAGGTGTCTTTTATACTGATAAGGAGTTCAAACAGGTGCCATTAATACAGGTAACAAGTGGAGGACAGAGGAGCCTCTTAAAGAAGAAGTTACAGGTCTGTGACAGCCACAAATCTTGCTGGTTTGTAGGTGACCAAATACTTATTTTCCACCATAATTTGCAAATAAATTCTTAAAAAATCAGACAATGTGATTTTCTGGATTTTTTTTTCATTTTGTCTCTCATAGCTGAGGTTTACCTATTATGAAAATTACAGGCCTCTCTCGTCTTTTTAAGTGGGAGAACTTGCACAATTGGTGGCTGACTAAATACTTTTTTGCCCCACTGTATATAGAGTTACACCAATGGGCCACCCTTTTTAACATTAAGGCTTCACATCTTGGGGTTAAAATGTTGATCTTCATATTGTTGAATACTTATTCATTCATTTCTATATGTAATAATTTGGCCTTTAAAAAACACATGAACATTATTTGTGGAGCAATATGTTTATGGTCATTTTATACAACTTAAAAGTATTTTGCTATTGCATCTGCACACACAAACCCACACACACACACACACACACACACGACCATACAGCTGGTAGCCCTGGGAGAGAGAGAGAGAACAAAGGAGAGGAAAGGGATGCAGATAATAACACACAGACACACGGCACACAGACACACACACACACACACACACACACACACACACACACACACACACAGACACACACAGACACACACGGACACACAGACACACAGACACCCTGACACACAGGGGGCAAACACGCTGGAGAGAGGGCAGCCTGGAGACAGACGGAGCCGGGCCGGGACAATGGAGACAGTGAGAGGCTCCTGTGCCAAGGGACACGAGGCACCGGACTGTCCACACACACGCACACACAAACACACACACACACACACACACACACACACACACACACACACACACACACACACAACCAAACAAAACACTGTCCTTTCTACTGAATCAGCACTCACTGCTAGCATACAATTAATACAAACACAAGGACACACACAAGCATACAAACTCCAAGGCAACAATTTCACAGCAAACTGCCAGACCTGTAATGTATAGAAGAGGTTTGCTTGAACCTCGTTCATTAAAAAAGGGAAACAGAGAGACAGCCAAGTGAACAACATTCACATTACAATGCAAAGCGTTATACCAGACAACCAGCTATGGAGAGCTTCCAGCTCTGTGTATGTACCGTGTGATCCACACACGGTTGTGCAAAGTTCCACTTCATCTTTCATGTATGTATCATTTCTCCTGAATCTGGCAACCAACCAGCCATCATTAAAGAGCCCTACATCATAACAGAATTACATATACGCAGTCTGAGGGTTAACTAGCACCCCCCCCCCCCCCCCCCCCCCCCAGATATAAATCAAGGGATGTCTAATGCACAGACAAACTGACTACAGAGGGGATTGGGGAGGATAAGGAATGAAAATCAAATATCAGCCAATTTAATAAAAAACAGTTATTATCACACACACACACACACACACACAGGTTTCATAAAAACAAGGAACTGACTTGTTTGTTTGACAAACAAGTCAGCTCCTTTTCCCTAAGAGCTTTGCATGGCATTTTTCTGACAACAGGCATGAACCACATATGTTCACAAGCAGTAAACCATAGCTGCTTATAACGGGTAACATGACGGGATTGAGAGCAAAAAAGAAGAAGTGAACCTTCATCAAAGATGCAGAAGTTGACTCGTGTTCCCAGAGCCATGGTAGATGCAGACTTTCTGCTGAGAAATATAAGTTTGCTGCGGGGACACAACGCTTCTACTGTGCCAGCGTACACTCGTACACAAGAGTCACTGATAATGGCCGCCCTTCTCTTCGTCAATCCATCTTCCGTGACCACTTCTAAGGTCTGGCCTCACAGACATCTATCCATCTGCCCTTGGAGGTAGCTGTCCGTCTGTCTTGAGGATTCCTCTCCATGCATTAGTGATTGATCTCTAAAGCCGGTTCTCCCTCTCAGTTGTCCCTGAGCGTGTCTCTGTCAGTGTCCCCCCCCCCCCCGGTTGACCAGATTAGCATTCAGCCCGCCGCTGTCTGCATGTCTACCTGTCTACCTGTCTACCTATCTACCTGCTTGTCTACCCGCTGCCCTTGAGGTGTCTGATCGATCCCCCGCCAAATGAGACCAACGACTTTGTGCATTTAAAGAGCATACCTGGCCAGTGGATTTGACTTATCTGTGATTGGTTCACATATAATGTGAACTGCTTTGTGAAGCAGTATTTGGGCACAATTTAAACAAACCCGTGTTTGAGTCCAGAATAGGATGATGAATACATTTAGAATAATGTGGATCTAGGCCACCTGTCATGTGCTTGGAAAATAAAGCCATGTGAAGCCACACAAAACATTCTGATGTTGGGGAGTAACCATCTCTAACCTTGTACCTGTATTTCTGGGAATATTAACTAAAAGTTGTATGTGACTTCATTTATACAAGGGCTCCTGAATGGATTGTTTTACAGCAGGGTCCTGTTCCGCCTTTTGCCTGAGGTGACCCTTATCTGCCCCTCTACCCTTGTGTGTGGTTAACTGCACACTCATGGCCTGCTGTGTAACAGTGTGTAGCGGCTCATGCTCAGAGTTAATGTATGGAAAAAGGTGTTAAATCTGTGGGGGCACAAGGGGATAGCGTTCTCTGGGGCTAACCTGGGTCTATGGGCAGTGGCAAAGCGAGTCATTGAAGAAGGTTTCATCTCCCCACCAGGAATTCTCTGAACCTTGTGGCTATAAAGGGGAGCCTCTGGTGTTGTTCAGGGAGAGCAGAACAGAGCTTAGCGGTAGCTTTAGCATTAAAACATTAAGATGTCCTCCATGCCTCTAGCCTACCTGTCATGATCAAGACTGACACCCAGGGGTTTTACACTGTGTGCGTCCCATCAGCTCACATAGGCCAGTCTTAATAGCAGGCGTTGAATCTGCTTTTCTGTTTCCAAATGTGTTTGTGTGTGCAGCGAACATGATCCAGTGGAGAGGGTGAGAACAAGGCAGACAGTGAGGAAGATTAAAAACAGACAATAAAGACCAGGATGACGAAGTTTGGTAAACAGATGAATGACTAAAAGATATGATATATAAAGTGGAAATTAAGGGCGAAAGGGAGAGTAGGTCGCATAATGTGATCAAATAAAGATTAGAAGGTAATCCTCTCAGGTCTAAAAAGAGAGCTTTTAAATGTTGGATAATGATAATACCCCTGTATGCGTGTGCGCATGGGGTGCAGATGAGAGACTAGTGACCTACATTCCTAATTGACTTGAGAAAGTCAATGAGTGTTGAGTGAGGTTGAATTTTAAATGCAGGAGTGGATGAGATGAGAGGTAAGATGAGATGGTCATTTGTAAACGGCAGCCGAGAAATTCAGGAAAACAGCTTGGCCTGACTCACTTCCCAAGGAACGCCACATTAAACTGGGCCCTGGAAATGCTGCTTTACAGATTAAGCCTTGGCATGGAAAAACAAAGATTTGTGTACTTTTTCATTGCATCACAATTGCTCGTAATGTAATTTTTGTGCTCTAACCTGAAATTGAAATCCTAGGTTACCTGTTTTAATATCGTAATAATATCACTCCTTTGATGGACCCAAATGCTATATAACATTAAGTCTATAGAAAATTGCAAAAGGTATTGTATTAGTATAACATCTAGCACTGTTGGAGTGGTTTGATCCTGTCTTTGATTCTGATTACATTCATTACCATGCATCAGACACGTAGTTCCTCATGCTTTTATCAAATCCCAAGATGTTGTTTGTTTGCTCACTCCTATCATCTATTATATATCAAATGTTCATTGTGTTTTCCCTATTCCTTTCTCTTTTATGGCCGCTCTAGCTGCTGAAGACAGACACGATCACGGATATTGCGAAAGCATTAAACAAACAGAGGCAGGTTCAGTTTTCAACTAATCATATGACAGAGGGATTTATCTAGTACACACCTGCTGAAATATCAACAGTATGAATACAAATAATATATAAATAGTATATAAATAGTATATAAATATACATTTCAAAGTCAGCTACTCGTTATGTAAAGCTCAGCATTCAGGGGTGTGGTCGTATAACCCCTTCTCCCCCACTATCGCTGTTTATGTAGTTTGTACTTACATCATTTTATGTTGCCTAATGCACTCCTTGATACATTAATAACCCTTAATAACATAACGATAGTTATGCTTTAATAACTCTAGTTCTATGACTGCAGGCTACACCGTCTAGGACTCACCCTCGGGGCTTGTCCCGTGCGCCACTGGTGAACATCTGAAAACGTGACAATCTACCAATCAGAGAGGACCCCGCCCATGTATCCCTCGGCATCGTGACCTCTGACTGAGACCAATCATATCCATGAACAGTGTGACGAGCAGCAATCTCCTCCTATGTTCCCCTGATACACTCAATGAGTGTATCAGGGGAAATCAGGGGGGGGGGGGGGGGGGGGGGGTCAGACTCTGACCTGTTGTAGAGCAGGTTATGGGGGGGTCAGACCCTGACCTGTTGTAGAGCAGGAATTGGGGGGGGGTCAGACTCTGACCTGTTGTAGAGCAGGTTATGGGGGGTCAGACTCTGACCTGTTGTAGAGCAGGTTATGGGGGGGGGGGGGTCAGACTCTGACCTGTTGTAGAGCAGGTTATGGGGGGGGGGGGGGTCAGACCCTGACCTGTTGTAGAGCAGGGTATGGGGGGGGGGGGGTCAGACTCTGACCTGTTGTAGAGCAGGTTATGGGGGGGGGGGGGTCAGACTCTGACCTGTTGTAGAGCAGGGTATGGGGGGGGGTCAGACCCTGACCTGTTGTAGAGCAGGTTATGGGGGGGGGGGGGGGTCAGACCCTGACCTGTTGTAGAGCAGGGTATGGGGGGGGGTCAGACCCTGACCTGTTGTAGAGCAGGTTATGGGGGGGGGGGGGGGTCAGACCCTGACCTGTTGTAGAGCAGGTTATGGGGGGGGGGGGGTCAGACCCTGACCTGTTGTAGAGCAGGGTATGGGGGGGGGTCAGACTCTGACCTGTTGTAGAGCAGGATATCGGGGGTCCAGATCTGGTCCGAGGGGAAGCGCAGGTTCTGAACGCCTGGATAGTTGTCCGGGTTCCAGGTCAGGTAGGCGTCTGTCCAGTGCTGATTGGACAACGTAACAAAGTTACCTACATACCCCGTTGTATAAGTCACGAGGACATCAAGTAGTTCATCATGTTGCCTCATTAGCACCACACATCTGTAGCACACACCCTCCACGTTTATGTCAAGATGAGCATCACTCACCAGCTGGAGCCAGGAGTTGGTCATCAGGACCTGGTTCTTCTCATCCTAAGGAAGGAGGGCAGACCACAGTTTGAGCAGAGTAGGAATCATTACAGACCACATGACCATGTTTACTGCGGCATCTGGAGCGAGGGATATAGGACAACTGAACACAATTAATACTTAAATACATTAGCAGCAGGTCAGGTCAGTAGCAAGTCAGTGGAGTGGCAAAATATATTTAGCACCAACAAATAAATTAAAAAAAGCTAGACTGGTAGAAACAACAACACAAGCCCTGAATACTTTATAAACCTGCCTCCTCAATGAATGTAGTATGGTAAATGAAGTTTTTATTTTGAATAATTGCAAAATGATGAGATTGGGAGTTAGATACACATCTTCGTACTATACCTGAGTACTACTTCACATTAAATGCAACCATTATCTGCCACAACAAAACTTTACATTACAAACTCTTGGTCATCACTCACATCACTAACGTTGCAGTGTTTGTCACCATGAACTAGTTTCTTTATTCAATTATTTTTTTTGTGGAATTTACAATTCTGCAAGTATCACCATTCCACACAATCTCCATCTTCCAAGGGACAAACACAACTCTATCAGGAAATGTGTCAATAATCAAGCACGGTGCAGTAACTCAAGATCAATGTTTTATTGATTTCAGTTATGAAATGTTACTGCTGTAATTTGGTGCCAGACCATGAGTAGGTATATAAGTTAGACATTGGCCCAAGGCAATATTGTGAACTGTTGAAAGATTAACCAAAAAACAAGGTCATTTAAAATGCATGCCTTCAAATATTGAGTTGCAGTCAGAAGACAGGACTATTTAGTGCGGAATGAAGTAGAAATAAATATAAGAGAAAATAATTTCTGCTGTTTTTCCTAATTACCGAGATATGTCTAAATCCCAAGGTGTCTCATTCCCTGGGATGTCCCGGAGAATGGTTATTCCCACCGACTTCCGGGTTTTCAAAAGACTAGTAGCGCTTTCTCTGACAAATCCTACTCCTTCACATCTTCCATCACGGCAAAATCCCATTGACCAATCAGCTTTGAGTTGGGCTCTGGGAGGTTCTTGTTGTTTGGGGGAGAGAAGGGCTGCCTAAGATTACAATGGCTGCCAGCAGCGAATCTGAAGCAGATCAAATGAACAACTATAACTTTATGAACAAATGATGGATAGCTATCTGAGCCCAAAAAACTCTGAAGAGGACATTTGACAGCGTAGACAGCAGCAGATAAAGGAGGTGTCTGCGGCCGTTACCGGAGACAATGACCACGACCTGAAGAGCACGCAAATACAAAAAACGTTTGTGTTGGACGCTTCGCACAACGCCAGCTGACATTTGAGTTTCTTCTGAAATTAAACCTGGTGCAATCGTTGTTATCCACTCAATCAGATAGGATGAAAGGTCACCCATTCAGGTTCAACTCCATACTGCACTGATTTGGGCTGGAGACCATCTTTTAGGTCAAACAGACAGATGACAGACGGGTTGTCAGACCACATTCTCCCTGGCGGGTTTCAGTGCCATGGCAAGCATCTAAACTGATTATTATTTTCTTTCAGACAACTGTCTGCGTACCGTTTCATGTTGCAGGGGCTTCTCAAAGGAGATAGTCTAGGGAGACATAGAACAGTGTTGAATGCCTGTGTTGTGGTTCGTCTCTGCAATCAACACCCACCTGCCAAGTACAAGGGATACGTGGAGGTCGACCCAGCCCCCTGGGGAATTATGGATGAACAATTCAATTATCAATTCAATATCAACCAATTGCTGAGTAGTGAGTGATTTTAATGTATTCTAAGCCTTATTTAGACCACAAAATATTCACCCTAATCATTTAGTACCTTATTTACACCATCAAGCTGAGTACAACAGAGATGCAACCAACAATCACTTAGAAGAGTCACTTTTCTTAAAAAAAGACTTGTTGTAAGACTTGTTGATACCACTCAGATGTCATTTATATTTCCTGACCCTGATGGTGTGCCCATTTTGTAGGATTGCTCACAGGACAGTGACCTAGAGGACACTGTGGACGCAGTGGACAGGCCCTAACAGGCTCTGACTATGCAGAGTTGATCCCTCCTATCAGAGCCACGGACTGAAGTCCATTGAGTGGGGGGTTCCATGCCATGTATGGTTACTGTTTACTTTTTGGGAGAAGTAACTAGTAACTGTTACTAATTACTTTTTTTAAGTAACTTGCCTAACACTGCTGATCCCAGAGTTCACAAAGTTCCAAGCATTCAGGTGCGCAATTTAGAAAATGAAGGGGGTTCACTTACGCTTTAACGTTTGTTTATATTTCACACACACACCTCAAGTCACTCTCGTACCAGCAGCAGCCACATATTATCTCACTACTAGTATTTGTTGAACGTTCACTCCCTGAGTGACGTAACATAACAATCAGCGTTCAACCGGCCAACCATTCTCTCCAGTGCAGTCCAGATTGAACCACAGCATGGAGGAGAAAGTGATTGTTCCCGTTTGCAACTCCCAGAGCTCTTTATACAATCGTACATATTATTACATACTATTATATATAATATCACGGCCAAAAGCAGTTTGAGCCTCCGGATGGCCTTAGAGGGAGGAGCTCTCGTGGGGATTGGGCTTCGCGGGGTTTGTTGTAGTTACCGGCGTTGCTGTTGTTACCGGTCTTGTGTGTTCCAATGGTTTATTACTGGTGGTATTTAATAAATCGCACTCATTACCCCCTTTCTTTCTCTTTATTCTCTTTCTTGCCATACCGCTCCATCTCTCGGGGGGGGGGGGGGGGGGGGGGGGGTCTATTGAACATAGCATCTGTTCAAGCAAAAAATACTTGCTGTGACTAGGACTGTCTGACTTTGTTAATAATTGTGTCACTATAACCTTTTCATGGAAAAGTATTGCTTCTTTATTCCAATGTAAGTCTTTCATGTTCTCTGCCAACAGTAAATATTCTGAAGGAAAAACAGTGCACAAAGTGGTCTTTGTTTTTGATTTCTCTTTGTTTATCGCAAAAAGAAACCATGACGTCAGTCAACATTGTTTACCTTTCAGGTGAATAAATAAATAAATGGAAATACAGGATTCTGCACTTCCATTAGCATTCCCACGAGAGCTGGAACCACGGCAGCTGCCTCCTGCCAACCCGCTGGAACAGAGCCTTCTCCAAAAACTTATTTCTTTGTGTAAAAAAAAAAGAAAAAAAAACATTAAGCACTGGAAGGGATTAAAAAGGTTCACACAATGTTCTTTTCTTCAACTCTTTGGGAATAAAAACCTGCACAACACCCTGTTTTTTATTGTGTTTTCCAAGTGAAACACAGCAGACACAATTTTAGCAACTGGAATACCCTATGCTTGTGTCTGCCTGCCGAAAAGTCCTTGTTAACTTTGCTGAATTAAAACAGAACAATAGAAAGAAACCCAAGATTTTTTGAGAAACACACAGACACACAAACACACACATTTTCATTAGCCTGGATCTACGCTAGAAGCTTAGCATTGTCTAAATCAGTGTTTCCCAAACTTTTTTTCTGGGGACCCATTTTTTTTAATTACAATAAATGAGGCAATAGGCATAAATGAGAAGTACAATAAACAATTTCTGACAATTTTTACTACGCTAGCCTTTCATTCTAGATTTAATGTTATAAGTAAAATTATCAGAACAAAACGATCATTCAGTACTATCAACAACATGCTTCTTGTTGAACGTTTTTTTAAATGCTCATGCCAAACATGTAGGCTTGTGTTTAAGTGCAGCTAAGTGCAGCAGTCAATCAATTCGAACAGTCAACAATCAATTCAATAACCACATAAGATAAAACTTTATTAATCCCCGGGGGAGGAATTTGTGTGTTTCAGCAGCCAGAAGGAAGTAAGACAGCACAAGACGAGAGCACAACACACATATCGGATCGGGTGCAGCAGTTTTTTTAATCTTTCCCAAAGTCCCAGTCTTTGGGAAAGACTGGTCTAAATGACTAAAAGGAACAATGAGGAAACAAGAAAAATCATCTCACACAATGCTATGGGGTAGGAGGCCTCCAGACTTAGGAACACACATACACACACACATACACGCGCACACACACACACACACACACACACACACACACACACACACACACACACACACACACACACACACACACACACACACACACACACACACACACACACACAATCCTATGAACAAATAGGAAAGACTGTCTCAGAAACAACTTTGCTTTTCAATGTCCACACCAGAGATGAAAATTAACTTTTTTGCCCACCAGCCACTGTGGCTGGTAGATTTAAAAATCTACCAGTAGATTTAAAAATCTACCAGTCACTCATCTTTTTTACCAGCCATATATTTGGTTGGAGAACCACTATATATATTTTTTAATATATGCGGACATTTTAAACAATATAATAGTAACATTAGATAAGAAAAGTGTTTTTAATACACATCATTTTTTCCATCAGAAGTGATTTTTACTGTAAGTAGGTGCTACCAAGGAACTGAGTTGAAAATGTTACACTCTTACCGCATATGATAAACAATACACAGGTATCTGCCATGTTAAGTCATGTTTATGTCAAAGGTGTTACGATGACAAGTTTGGGGATAATTCATCTGTACAAAGTATTTCCAATAAAAAACAAATTGAAATATTAACAATAAAACAACATGGCTACACCATCATAAGTCAATAGGAACATTTGTTTTTTCAGTGCACTGGCCTTTTAATTTCTTCAATTCAACCAGATGTATAATGAAATCTGCCCCTATAATGCAACAGATGTATCCTCTCGGTATAGGAAGACTCATACTCTGCCTATGCATTCGAAATTAAACATTTGAAAACAGACCATGAAGAAACAAGAACAAGAAACAATGACTTGAAGTGCAAGACACATTGAAAAACGTCAGAATACATTAAACTATACGCTAACGAGTATAGTTTAACAGATACGCTAACGAGTTTATATATATATATATACAGTGTTGTGCCTGAACGCGTTCATTGAACGATAGTTCATGAACTCGTTATATTTTGGGCGAACGTGAACTGAACGTACTGTATTACTGCCTGATGAACGTTACTGTGAACTCGTTCATTCTGGTGTCTGTGAACGGCACGCTCACTTGGTTTAACTTCAACATGGGGGTTATTTGTTTATCAACACGGCGGATGCGCGCGCACATCGCCGTGTTGTTTGACCGGTTGCCATGGTAATCTCCGTGTGATTAATTTGCAGTTGCGTGTTGCCAGCTTACTGTTACATTAAACTGTAATCAGAAAATGCAGTTATATGCTATAGACCCTATAGTATCTGTCGTATAAAGGCTGGGAAGAATTTCAAATTATAAATCTGTACACTTTATTTTGAAAGTATAGACCGGCGCAATTCCCATTGAAACGAATGGCGCTGTGATTATTCTTCAAAACGAGAGCTGTTAAAATGTGGAAAATGAATTAAACTCTAATCAGACAATGCGGTTATATGCTATAGGCCCTAGAGTATCTGTGGTATAAAGGCTGAGACGAATTTCGAATTATAAATATGTACAATCCATAACGTTAGCTCTCTGGCTCATAGCTCAGCGGACTAGAATAGCTCATAGAATCATTGTTTGTTGGTCGGAAACGGAAAGGGAGGCTGTTCACGTTTGGTTGTAGTCTTTTCGCTCGGTTCTCCGTCTCATGAGTAGGGCTAGAACCGAGCGAAAAGACTACAACCAAACGTGAACACCCCCCCTTTCCGTTTTCGGCCAACGAGCAGTCTTCCAACAGAAATCAATGGGATTTACAAAACGTGCTAAATGTGCCATAAAACACGATAGAAACTGTACTTCACTATGATACTTGATCAACCACTCTATTTCATCCTAGACAAACCACAAAGGGGGCTCAATGTTCAAAATACCAGAAAAAACGAATAGCTCACAGCAACATAATGAAAAAAAGAACTATGAAGTAGTTCATTTTTTTGAACTGTGAACTTAGTTCAAAATTTTGAATTATGAACGTTTAACTGAACTAGTTCATTTTAAAATTTGTGAACTGAACTTTGAACTAGTTCACGTAGAAAGTGAACTTCCCCAACACTGTATATATATATATATATTAACTCGTTAGCGTATCTGTTTGTGTACGTTCGCTATGCAGCCCTGCTATTGCGCATTCACAGACTGGTTTTTGTCAAAGGAATACCCGGTCAATGATGGATTTAATATGGACACAAACGACTAAACATTGGATCTTTGTATGGATTTATATGAACGTTATGGGATGAATTGATAAGCTCCTGTAAGGGCTACGATGGCACAGATGACAGCTGACTTGGAACGGAACAACAGCAAAGTAAGGAACCCCGACTTTTTTACTGTTCAATTATTAATGTTGTTTTTGAACAAGTATTGGAATACTCGCTCGGAATATCCAACGAGTATTCGAAGCCTGTAAAATGGTATTCGGGACAGCCCTACGTCTAAGCACACACTTGACATCTGTTTTGACCAGACTGACAGAAAGCAGCTGTTTGCCAAACAAGTGAGCAGAGCTCTAAGGTTACCCAACATGATAGTTTTTCGACAGCAACAAACTACTGCATCAGGCCTAATAGAAAATAAAAAAATAACTTACGTGCAGTGTCATTCGAAGTCTTGAAATGGGCTTGCCTTTTTGGCAATTGCGTGTGCATTTCGAACTAACTTCTATCAAGCTGGGCTGTTTTGAGGCTGACGAGCGGCCTCATCGCTGTCGTGGTTTCGGGCGCTGATTTTCCCTTGGCAATTCTCAAAACGTGAAGGTGACTTTTTGAGGACTCGTGGTCCTTCACCGCTTCAAATTTTAGGGTTTGTGTCCCACTCACAAAACTATTGGACCTGTGGCCATCCGAAGCATGTTTACGACAGAGAGCACAGAACATTGTCTGGCTCGTCCCGTCAAACACCAGCCGGTCACGGTGTTGCCCACTGTCCGATGTTCGCCATCTCTTATTAAAAATATACCGAATGTTGATACCGGCATATTATCTCTATGGTTACCGGTATATTATCCCGGATGTTGACAGTCGCAGTTCAGCAAAAGAGGCGTAGAAGAAGAAGGGGGCCGGATGTTGACAGTAATGGTTGTGGAACTGTGCAGCGCCGTATGACGAATGTATTAAATATGCACATTTGAACGGACCTGACTGGAAAGTATTACCCGACACAGAGGCGGGTGAAGTGACACAATCACCCGCCACCATACAAATCCACCCGCAAATGGCGTGTGGCGGGTGTTAATTTCCATCCCTGGTCCACACACAAAAAATAACACGCACAAACACACTGACCCAATAATGTATCTATCTCTGTTCTCCCAGACAAATGTAAACTGACAATTGGCTAGTGCAAATCATGGTCCTTTAAAAGCCCCTAACATAATCGAGAGAGAGAGAGTGTGTGTGTGTGTGTGTGTGTGTGTGTGTGTGTGTGGTGTGGTGTGGTGTGCGTGCGTGCGTGTGTGTGTGTGTGTCTTTGTCTGTGCATGACTTTTATGCATTGGTTTTATCAAGAAGAAGTTAATTGTGGCTTCAGACATTTAACACTGCTGCTTAAGCAATGAGCCAGCATTGGATGCATAATCTACCTCAATATATTGTTCAGATTAATAGTTTTAATATCTTCTTTAGCTTTATATTGGTACTGGACAGACATTTTGGAAACATTCCATCGTCAGTCTAAAATCAGAGGATTTCTTGTCTGGAAATGTAGCCCTTCCAATCGCCAATAAACCGCCACTAAAATATTCAGCCATGAGGCAGTGGACAAACTATGTTATTCAATTTTTAACGTTTAACGTTTTTCATCAATGTATAATGTCAATACCAAGGCTGCCCAAATTTTGGTGTTGCATAAAAACAATTCTAGACATATTTTATAAATATCATGTTTTCTTAATAATAATAAATAAAAACCCTTTTGAGCATTAAAAAGTATTTAGTACTTTATACCCGCTTTAATTGGCAACTTTGTTTGCAACTTTAATGCCAAAGTTATTTTTTTTTAATTAAATTCTCAATGGCCAATGAGTGTGGTCTGGCAGCGAGCTGTGAGCCTGGACTGGGGAGGGGTCGTCATGGGGACAGGGCTGGGAGTCTGGACTGGGGAGGGGTCGTCATGGGGACAGGGCTGGGAGTCTGGACTGGGGAGGGGTTGTCATGGGGACAGGGCTGGGAGTCTGGACTAGGGAGGGGTCGTCATGGTGACGGGTGAGTTGTAAGGGAGTCAGTAAAGGAATGAAGAACTCGCTCATATCTCTCGGAATGACTCTCGGAAACTGAGGCGAAGACAACGATCGGACAAGCAGGGACTGGAAACCAGTGGTTTACTGACTGTTGTGTAAGAAACGGAAGAGACAGCGACACTGGCCACCAGCAGGAGGCTGAAGTAGACGGCATAACACTTTCACTCCTAATAGCTGACGTCATTCTTCCAACATTTATTGTTTTCTAATGTTTTGAAATCAAATGCAGTTACATTTGTTTAGTCCCAGGAAAAGTTGTGAGCTTCCCTGGCCTCTACGATACATGATCATCTGTCCATTATGAACTCACCCAATGGTTT
>NC_136943.1:22684130-22837849 GCF_949987615.1 Pollachius pollachius
TGCGTTTGCATGTGTGTGTGTGTGTGTGTGTGTGTTTGTGTATGTGTGTGTGTGTGTGCATTTGTATGTATGTGTGTGCGCATTTGTTTGTGTGTGTGTCTGTGTGTGTGTCTGTGTGTTTATGCGTTGCTTGTGTGTGACAGTGACACTGAATATCAGCACCAATGGAAGTGGCAGGACTCAAACACACACACTAACACCAACAGCATAACCTGTGTCACATGAGGCAGTTAAAGAGTGGATCCATCATGAAGTCCCTTCAGCTACAGAGTGGATCCATCATGGAGACCCTTCATCTGTCGTTGTACCTCACATTCATAACCTTCATAGCTGTCTGCTTGAACGGCCTGGAAGGAACTCAGCCCAAGGTGAACAAATGACTGGCACTCTTTAATAGCACACATTAAACATTTAGCTGGCTGGAATATGTGGGTACGTGTGGCCGTAAGTGGCCGCTGTGTGCCGCATATATAAAATCAGCCAAGTGTGTGATCAACTCAAGCTAAGGTCATATTTAAAGTGGCCAGAGCCAGATGCAGCCGCCAGCTTTCAACACAAGGGAGTTCAACTCCAACTCCCATGTGTTTAACAAAGCCACACTATCACCTGATCTACTGCATACACTCAGGGGAGGGGGGGGGGGAGACGAGAGATAAGCAAGCAAGTCTAAACAGACATGCACAGACAAACACATACACACAATTACTTCTCAAACCCATATACAGCATAGAACCAGAATGATGGATGGATGCGCTAACACACACAGCCACAACTCATCCAGACATCGTCAGACCCTCATCAGGGGTCATGTGACTTTCTGGGGGGGAGAGCAGCTCAGGGTGTAGTGTTAAGGGGGGGGAACTTGTGCATTAATGGATGCATATAGTTTTATAATCTATGGCCAAAATCCACTTGAGGTTAATCTTAATCCAACAGCTCAAACCAGTGCTTCTACAGCCCCTCGTTCACTGCCTTTAGCACCCAGCCACAGTCGCTTTCTTTCTCCAGCTGTTTCAGAAAAACAAGTTTAGTCTGATTCTGTAGTGAATAGGACACCTCCATCTGGTGAGTGTGAAGTTCTCAGTCGTAAGAGTTTTAATGGGTCTGTGTTTCAGAAGACTTTGGGGAATCCGTTGCACACAATTTCCAGGCAGAAAGATCATGAATAATTTTAAATATTGTGCATGTTTTCAACAAAGGATGAAGGTTGAATGAGGTGAAGGTTTAGAGACCCTGATAACAGCGGCTCTGTGACCACAGACACACGTTCTAAAAGGCAATGAAATAGATGGGGAACCTGTTAAGAGATACAATAAAAAAAAATGCTAAAGAGTTACACAGAGAAATATAAAGAGACAGAGAGAGCGAGAGAAAGGGAGGGAGAGAGCGAGAGAGAGAGAGAAAGGGAGTGAGAAGTGAAGCCACACTTGGTAAAAAATAACGCTAGAAACTAATTGGTTCGCTGCTTCTGGATATATCGGTTTAATTGAAGCATGCCACTCTGTGTACAAGCAAAATAAATAAATGACCTTATTTGATCATCCGCCACTAACTGCAATAACAGAGAACAGCACCTCTGAAACTAGCCTGAACCTTCTGGAATTTGTTATTATGTTAAGCGCTGCTTAGATGCACCGTTTCCTGCCACATAGTGAGCCATCCCTGCCCAGCTACATTTTTAATCAAAATAATTAATCTGTGACATGCAAGAAAAAAATCCCATACAATTCCTACTTCCAAAGCCTTGTGCGTTGCCCCAAAAGAAAAAAAAAGCATATAATAAGATATGTAGACAATTATTATTATATATTACTATATTACTGCTAAAATGATGCAGCTAGTGACTGTTATTGTTGTGGCCATTTAGTTAACGATGATATATTGTCATGATGTGTAGTCTTAATCACACAAAGCCATATGACTGAAATACTCTCTTGAAATTTGAACCCAAGTGGGATGTTGGTGATCTTTTGATAGAGTTACACTCCATGATAAAAAGATTGTCCCGAAGAGCAACCCAGTCTCACGGAAATACGTGACACTGTCACGTCATTTAATCTATTCATTCGTGATCTGGGACACGTAATTTCATTTTTTTCGTGCCAAAAATAACAAATTTCTAACAATAAGACAGCTTTTGGCCACCAGTTTCTACTTTCACCTTTCATTCTGAGAAATTGTGACAATTCACGGATATATTTAATGCCGGTGCGCTGCTCTGTAGGCAAATCTCGACGGAAAAAAATGTAGCTGCTTCATCTCTTCTTTATAGAATGAGTTAGAAATTCGAAAAAATTGAAATTAGATCACGAATGAATAGATTAAATGACGTGACGTGACCGTGAGACTGGGTTGCGAAGAAATGCTCTCCAAAGAGTTGTTGAAGTCACCTTTGTCTCTTCAAAAGGAGAGGAAACGGGCCATATCTGCATCTTTCTACAAAACAGAAATCCAAACCGATAGAAACGCAGTCTTATAATGCAGTCTGAGAACTGAGAAAATTTAAGAAAAAGTACTGTGCTGAGCAGCATATGCAAGCAGGCAACTGATGTCTTGAAGGCATAAGCATTGTCATGATTATTTGTGTATAAAGTTATTAGGACTGACGAAAAACAATTTTGGTAACATACAGTCTGTATGCAAAGTAACAGTTTCAGTGTAGATAGCAGTAGCCTACAATACTCGCCTAATGCCGCTCACATTATGCAGGGAAACAAAAATAAGAGCCTATGAAAAGCCTACCTTTGAAAGTGAGGGCGATTAAGATGTAGAAGCCAACAGAACAGAACTTGTGGCGTCGCATCCTGGTACCTCTGGGCTCCGAGCGGCTCTGTGGGTGACAGAGGGTAGCGGCTCTGGGGTATGAACATCTGTCTTGGGAGAGGACCACAGACACGAGCGGAGGACATGCACGGTGCGCGCGATGAGTTGAGGCTGGCGCAGTCACGCTGCTAAAAAAAATGCCAATGCAATTTAGGTTGATCGTTGTGTACGTTTAATAATACCGGCACAAACAGTGACATAGACATCGTTTTTTAAGTAAATTTGTGATTGGAAGCCACATATACATTCCCTCGTCTATTTGAGCTCTAGGATCCCTTCTAGGTTCCCTTCACTCTAGGATCACCTCTTTGTTTGGGCGCACGGTGAGTGCGTCGCGGTCTTCATAAATGGAGATAATACTTAATACTACTACTACTACTACTACTAGCCTACTAATAAGAAGAAGAAGAAGAAGAAGAAGAAGAAGAAGAAGAAGAAGAAGAAGAAGAAGAAGAAGAAGAAGAAGAAGAAGAAGAAGAATAATAATAATAATAATAATAACGTGACCAATCCAACACTCTGAAAATCAGACCTCTGTTTCCTAAAAAGAAGAGGTTAGGGGCAAAATGCACATTTACTTCTTGTTATCTCATAAGGGGCATGGTGCCGGCTTCTTTTGACCTTTTGACCCCTGACTTGAAAAACTTGCCAACAGGCCGGCTGTTTCTACACGCCTTGAGGCACAATTTTACACCTCCATCCCACAAAAAATGGGGAACTAGAAACTGCCTGCTGTTGTATGCACATTTACTGTTGGAGGTTACGCCCCTTTTTCATCCGCACATTCCCCTGAGTCCCGGGGAAGACATATCCGAGATTTGACTTCATAGTTTGGGCAAAAAAGGTCTTCCAAAATGGGCTGTTTTATTTACAAAGTGTGGAACACAAGAGCTAGTGGATCAGGATGAGGTGTACAAAGCAGTTCCTACCGCCCTGAGACTTGACCACATTATTCTAGGGCCTGACTGGGACCCCCACACTGAAACACTGGAGGGCAGGGAGGGCTGGTCTGTGGTTTAGGGTTAGAGTTAGGGTCTGCCATTTGCTAAGAGACGCACAATTCGATGCCAAGATGCCCCCTGGTTAAAGGGCTAACTGCCATGTTTCGATCTCTTTTCTATGATTTTAGATTCATTTCTAACATCGGCTTGTGTTTCCAATGCATTTAATGATGGTGTGGGAGTCTTTCCTGTAGGGCTGGAGCCCCTTAATTGCATATCATATAAAAGAGAGACATCTCTATCTCATTCACATTGTAGGCTACCATTAATGGAGTGTACCACCTCTCAGGGAGGGACTACATCACTTCCTCCTTTAGGCCCTCTTTCATATAAAACTCCCCCATATCTTTAGCTCATGTCCAACTGTACTAGACCCCAAGATCACCCTCTGCCAAAACTTCCGGTTGATACAGCCTCCAAACATATCATTTAGTTGATAGCCCTAATTCAGAGGTCTTCAACAGGGGGTCCGCGATCCCTAGGGGGTCTGCGGAGGTACTGCAGGGGGGTCGCGAAAGTTTTTGTTGATTAGACATTTTTTTTATGTTTTCCCCGCAATTTTTTCCACAAATTGAAATGTCTTTAAATACACATTAACATGAATCAAACATACTAGCCGCATTTACATGGACGCTTTTGATCAGATTTCTAATCAGAATAGATCTATTTTTATAATGCGAATTGAATGTACTATATATATGGCATTTACCAAAGTGGTAAGCGTACGTTCGTACGTTTGTCTCTCGCGCACACCTGACACACCTGGACTGGCTGCGACATTTTTATGTATTTGATTTTAAAGAAAGCCCAGCAGGAGAGAGCTTTTCTCTGCCTGCTCCTTCAATTAAGAAGAAGAACAGCACAGCGACGTCAGTTTCTCGTCCGGTCTTTATATCTACCCCCTCCTCCGCCGCAATCAATAGAGAGAGTGCTGTTATGTAAGGGATAATGTACAGAACGCCAGTCATTATCGTGAAAATAAGCGATCAGCAGAGACATAGTCCGCCAAAGACGTTGACGTCGCTTAGCAACCGGATACGTTGGGGTTGATAAGTTAACGGACTACTCGCGGAGTGATAAGAAAGACACTAACAAACATCACTAATTTTTCGTTTCCACATTTATGTTTTAAAGATGTCCATTTGAATTGCTTTTATGCATGATTACATGCAATTGACAGACATTGTTGATCTTGGCAGGTATCAGTTTATTATGTTATGTTATGTTTATGAATGGCAGTGGCATGGCCACCCTACTCACTGTACCTTGCACATGTTTAAAATGAAAACATGAATATATGAACCTTTGTATTATTTGAATATCTTAGTATTGAATGCAAAATAACAAGGTACATTTATACATGGCACTAAATAACCAGTTTAATATAAAACACATTTTATACAATATATAAGTAGGGGGTCCCCGCTCCATCTCTCCATCAGTTTGGGGGTCCTTGGCCTGGAAAACGTTGAAGACCCCTGCCCTAAATCATATAGAAGTGGTCAATATGAGTACAACAGGCCCACCCCATGCTTCAAACCATACCGGGGGCCTGGCTGTCACCCCTGGGCTGTAATAACCTCTCACACATGAGTGAGTCATTTCCTCAGCGGCCCACTGTGAGGCACTGTTCTGTCTGGCGCACCTTAGTATATCTGTCTATTTCCTAGCCAGCGTAACCTTTTTTACGACAAAAAGAAAACAGGAAACAGAACTTACTTAGAACTATTATCGAAACATATTTTAATGCCAAAACCATGTTAATAATGCATTTTGAACTGATAATCAGTGAGATTATGTTATCTTGTTTTATTTACAGACAGAACCTTGACAGTCAGGTGACGGGACACAGGCCTATACAAAGAATAGACCAAAGAACGTGTTTAGGTTTTCCGCTTAGACCAACGTAGTTGTACTGCATTTTGGGAGACTGGTTTACAGGTACACAGGAACAATAAAAAAAGAATAGAAAACATTTATGGAAAAAATAGTAATGAAAAAGGACAAAGTGAAGGGCAGAATAGTCAGTGGCTATCAGGTGTGTGACTACCAGCAGTAATGTTCTGGGTTAAGAAACCACAAGGTTCTTTCTCTTCCTGTAGAGCTCTTACCCTGCCAGCTCATGATTGCAACCCGGTCTCTTGAATCTGCACATAAATAACACGATTTGACATTTCAACTACGTGCGTACACCAAAGTCCAATTGTGCATGCCGTTGATTCTTCGCATTAATTTCTGTGGAGTGGCAGGAATGTTCGGTCTTTAGGGAGTCTTCAAGATGAAGGTCTATTTTTGACAGTTGGTCATCATAAAGATGATGTATTGCTGTGTTATTTGAGGGATATCATTTTTTTTTATAAATAACGTACATTGGGTATGGTGAAACCCATAACAATAGACATGTTGAATGTAGTAAATGCAATACAGTATCCAAACAAGTAAAAAGTGTGTGAGCCATGGCACTCAAAATTAATTTGAAAAGCCTTTATTTAAAGTGCCTGCTTACACTGTTTTAAACACTCAGTGGTATTTTAAATTAACCAATGAGCATATACTATTGAGTCAAAATGTAGCTATTTTAGTGACTACATTATGGGTTCGTGTTCCCCTCTTACTGATCGAGTGGGAGGGAACTGGCTATGACTCACGGGGGTCTAGGGGGACGGGTTTTGCGGTTGCACGAGTTCTAGCCATGCGCTGCGAGTGATTGTTCTGCTCTGTCGTTTTTGGATTAAAACAGTTATTATTACGCTGCCTACGTCCTCCTTTTCCTCCGGCACTACATTGGTGACCCCGACGTTCGTTTTTGTTATTTATTCGTTTACAAAAACCGCACAAGCGAACACTGCAATTCTGCAACATGTCCGCCCGAGGAAGACGTTCAAAGCGGCAGACATCACCGTCTCCTGTCAGGGTGACGCAGGTCGTGCGCACCCCCACTCTTAAGCTGCCAGAGTTCTGGGACTCAACGCCTGCTGCATGGTTCACTATAGTAGAGGCACATTTCTATAAAAGCGACGTTACCGACGACGACGACCGGTACAACCATGCTGTGGCTATGTTAGGCAGCTCCACCGCAGCGCGTGTGGTGGGGTTTCTGTCCGCCCCCCCGGCGACAAACAAGTATCAGCGCCTCAAGGCCCTGCTCCTGGAGACATTTGAGCTGTCCACCGCAGAGAGGGTGCGCCGCTTGTTTGACATGTCGGACTTGGGAGACGAGAGGCCCTCTGCACGTATGGAGAGGATGCTTAACCTGCTCGGTACAGAAGACCCCATGATCCTCTTCACGGAGCTGTTAATGCGCGCACTGCCAGCTCAGGTCAGGATGGCGCTTGCTAACACCACCATCGTTGGACCCCGCGCCCTGGCCAGGGAGGCAGACCGGTTCGTCTTGGCCATGCCTCAACGGTCCCCGGACCTGCTGGCTCCCGCGGCTGCTCCACCGCCGGACCGTCGCAGGAGAGCGAAGGACGACGCCGGACCCTCGGGCCAGCAGGGTAACGCTGCGGTCCATTGTTTCTACCACGCCACTTTTGGCGCCAAGGCCAAACGATGCCGCTCGCCCTGCTCCTTTGGACCGGCGGGAAACGGCAGGGCCGGCGTTCGGTAGTAGCCCTGAGCGCTGGTGTCACCAACAGGCTGCTTTTCATAAAAGACACCATTTCCAGTCGCAGATTCCTTTGTGACACGGGTGCCCAATGGAGCATCATTCCGTCAGGGGGATCGGAGGTGGCGAAGGGGGAGCACGGTCCGCAGTTGGTGGGTGCGGACGGCACGCCTATCCGTTCCTATGGCACTAGAGCGGTGGATGTTTGCTTCGGTGGACAACGCTTTACCTGGGATTTTGTCGTCGCTGCTGTCACGTTTCCCCTCCTGGGCGCTGATTTTCTGTGCACCCACAACCTGTTGGTGGACGTGGGGAACAGGCGCCTGGTCAACTCGCAGACTTTCGCTTCCTTCGCCTGTACGCAGGGGGAGGCGATCTACAGCGGGTTGTCCAACACGCTCGCCGACAGCGACCAGTACCTTCGGCTGCTCGCCGAATTCCCTGACCTCACTTAGCCCATCTTCTCCGCTCCCACGGTGAAGCATGGTGTGGAGCACCACATCGAGACCAATGGGCCTCCCCTCCACGCCAGGGCCAGGCGCCTCAACCCGGAGAAGCTGTCCGTCGCCAGGGCGGAGTTCGCGCACATGGAGCAGGTGGGCATTGTTCGACGCTCGAACAGCCCCTGGGCGTCTCCCCTGCACATCGTCCCTAAGCCAGACGGTGGGTGGCGCCCATGTGGGGACTAACGCCGCCTCAACGACGCGTCCAAGCTTGACCGCTACCCAGTCCCGCATATCCAGGACTTTTCAGCGCATCTGGCGGGCAAACGCTTCTTCTCCAAGGTGGACCTGGTACGGGGGTACCATCAGGTGCCGGTGCAACCAGAGGACGTCCCTAAAACAGCCGTCGTCACCCCCTTCGGTCTCTTCGAGTTTCTGCGGATGCCCTTCGGCCTGAGGAACGCGGCGCAGACCTTCCAACGCCTCATGCACTCGGTGCTCCAGGACCTGCCCTTCCTCTTCGTCTACTTGGATGACATCCTCGTCGCGAGCACCACAGAAGAGGAGCACCTGTCCCACCTCCGGACCCTCTTCACGCGACTCAGCCAACATGGGCTGATTGTCAATCCGGCGAAGTGTGAGTTCGGACGACACACCCTTGACTTTCTCGGGCATCAGGTCTCCGCAGAGGGTGTGACCCCCCTACCCTCGAAGGTAGAAGCTGTTGCAGCCTTCCCACGCCCCTGCACAGTCAGCGAGCTCAAGGGGTTCATCGGGATGGTGACTTTCTACTATCGCTTCCTCCGCCACATAGCTCACATCCTGCACCCACTGTACGAGGCCCAGAAGGGCAAGGCTCTGAAACAACCGGTCGACTGGACGGCGGAACGTGTCAAGGCCTTCCAGGACGCCAAGGCGGCCCTGGCCCGCGCGGCCATGTTGGCCCACCCCTCACCCTCTGCGCCCACTGCTCTCACCACGGACGCATCAGACTTTGCCGTGGGGGCGGTGTACGAGCAGTGGGTTGGGGATGCCTGGCAGCCACTCGCATTCTTCAGCCGCCAGCTGTCTCCCAGAGAGCGCAAGTACAGCACCTTCGACAGGGAGCTCCTCGGGTTGTGGCTCGCGGTCAGACACTTCCGTTTTTTGCTGGAAGGCCGTGAGTTACCGCCTACGTGGACCACAAGCCGCTCACACATGCCATGTCCAAAACCACGGAGCCTTGGTCCGACCGCCAGCAGCGCCAATTCTCCTACATCTCCGAGTTCACCACAGACATCCAGCACGTGGCTGGGAAGTCCAACGTGGTCGCCGATTGTCTCTCCAGGGCGGTGGTCGGTGCGGTCCAGCTGAACTTGGACTACTCCCGCATGGCTGTGGATCAGGCTGCCGACCTCTCCGTCCAAGCTCTAAAGTCGTCGAACACAGGGCTGCGCCTGGAGGAGGTGCTCTTCAGTGACACAGGGGCTAAGCTCCTGTGCGACGTTTCCATGGGTCAGCCAAGGCCAGTAGTCCCCGCCAACTGGAGACGCCCCGTCTTCGAGGCGGTGCACAGCTTATCTCACCCGGGTAGGAAACCGTCCTCACGGCTGGTGTCAGCGAAGTTCGTCTGGCACGGGCTCAAGAGGGATGTGAGGTCCTGGGTCGACACTTGCACTGCCTGTCAACGCGCCAAGGTGCATCGCCATGTCAAGGCCCCCCTGGAACAGTTCGCGGTGCCCGAGCGGAGGTTCGACCATGTCAACGTGGACCTGGTGGGACCCCTGCCCCCCTCGCACGGCTTCACCTACCTCTTTACCATGGTGGACAGGACGACCCGCTGGCCGGAAGCAGTCCCACTCTCCTCAACGACAGCCCCCGACCTGGCCCGGGCGTTCATCGCGGTGTGGGTCTCCCGCTACGGCACTCCTGCTGACCTCTCCTCTGACCGCGGCCCGCAGTTTACTTCGGGGCTGTGGGCGGCGGTGGCAGAGAATCTGGGGGTCCGGCTCCACCGCACTACCGCCTACCACCCACAGGCTAACGGACTTGTGGAGCGCTTTCATCGCTCCATGAAGGCCGCCCTTCGGGCCGGCCTCACGGACAGCAACTGGCTCGTCAAACTGCCGTGGGTCATGCTGGGGCTCAGGACGGCGCCCAAGGAGGACCTCCGGTCATCGTCGGCTGAGCTGGTGTTCGGACAGCCGCTGCAGGTCCCTGGTGACTTCATCCCCAAGCCGACGGAGCCCTGGTCCGCCTCCACTCAGCGCGCCTCCCTGCTGGACGGCGCCAGGGCCTTCGCCCCGGTCCCGACCACGCGGCATGGCGTCCCTGCTTCGCGGGTGCCCCCGGAGCTGCAGTCTGCGGGTTACGTTTTCATCCGCCACGACGGCCATAGGGCTCCGCTACGACCTCCCTATGACGGACCCTTCCGTGTCATCGAGGCAGGAGCCAAGAGCTTCATGGTTGATATGGGGGGTACGCCGGGGTGTGTGTCTGTTGATCGCCTCAAACCGGCTCACTAGGACCTTGAACTGCCCCCGGACTTGGCTCTGCCACCACTCAGGGGCCGCCCCCCCGTCCTACCCCCCCTGCCACGCCGTGGCCGTTCCCCCCTCCAACCCCTACAAGCCCCCACAGCTTGTGGCCCTCGGGTCGACGCTGCCCCCCGCCCCGCACAACAAGAGGATGTGATGGACGATGTCACACCTCCTCCCGCACCTCCTGACTTTGCCTACAGTCGTAGGGGCTGGGCCATACGCCCTCCTCGCAGCGGGGATTTTGAATATTGAGGTGAACACTGGGGGGGCTGGTGTAGTGACTACATTATGGGTTCGTGTTCCCCTCTTACTGATCGAGTGGGAGGGAACTGGCTATGAGTCACGGGGGTCTAGAGGGACGGGTTTTGCGGTTGCACGAGTTCTAGCCATGCGCTGCGAGTGATTGTTCTGCTCTGTCGTTTTTGGATTAAAACAGTTATTATTACGCTGCCTACGTCCTCCTTTTCCTCCGGCACTACACTATCATATTTAGTTGGTCAAAAAAGTTATTAGCACTGGACAATGGGAAACATGACAAGTTAAAATAGCACTAATATATAAAGAGGTGAACTTGAAATATGTTGGGTAAGATGCAGGAGAGTGCTCGTCATTCAGTAGACCCCCAGATAGCCCGCATGGAGCAATGTTAAACAACTGAATTAAAGGACCTATTTGAAAGTAATGCACTCTTGGAAGTCCCTTTGTGTGCAACACATACACATTTCAGTGTTTCGAGGATATAGATACAAATGGAAAAGCAACACATCTCAAATCACTCAATAGCATACGTACATACAACCAAAGTCTGTTTGACCCTGTATTATTAATATTATTACCATTTGCAAGGAGGGCAGCATGAGCAGAGTGTCAAGGCAGCGTTAATACTCTGTAGTTAATTATTGAGAAGCTTCTGGACAAGGAATCAAGAGGAACGCTCCAACTCTTCCTCCTCTTCTCATCCTTCCACCTCCACCTTCTTTTCATCACCTCTTTCTTTCATCCCATTTTCTTCATGAAATATGACTTATGTCGACCGAACCACTTGCATGCATAATTCCATATTTCTTCACACAGTTATACATGGATAGAAGCAGACGCGCAACCTCTGCTCGGTCTCTGTGTACAAACAGTGGTACAAATGTGCAAGCACCGACACAATCGTCCTGATCAGAGGAATGACTGATAACATATCAGACACACACACACACACACACACACACACACACACACACACACACACACACACACACACACACACACACACATACACACACACACACACACTCACAGACACCACCCACAAACAAACAAACACACACAACAAACACACACACACTTACATGAAGACAAGGCTAACTTCTTGGAATAATCATATATCTCAAAAAATTTATATCTACATTGCATGTTTTGCATGTGGTGTGTGTGTGTGTGTGTGTGTGTGTGTGTGTGTGTGTGTGTGTGTGTGTGTGTGTGTGTGTGTGTGTGTGTGTGTGTGTGTGTGTGTATGTGTGCCTGGTTGTGACAGTGTGTTACTTTGCTATGTAATTTGATCACACAGCTTCAGCATGGCTAAAGATGGCTATAAATAGTAGAGTACTACTTTAACTGTGGTGCCTGACCTGGCTGTTTGTGGATGATGTGGACCATCAGATTACATTATGTTACTGTATACTGATCTTTAAGCCCCAGTACTGTGTTTATCAGTCTTAGGTTGACCGCCATCTGTTCTGTCACTTTGCAGCCATTTGTTTATGTTTTTTGGTTCATGCGTCCTCAGTGGAAAAGGTCAACAGCAGAAGACGTCATATACAATCACTTAATGAAGATTATGACAATAAAAAGAGGAGGAGAGATATAAAAAAGGGTAATTGTAATTGCAAGAATGAGTAATTCATTGCAAGAGTAATTCAAGAATGGGTTGTTATCATATAAGTAGATGTAAATCAATAAACAACCGATGATGTCAGTCAACCTATGGAAATGGTGCAGGAAAAGTATTGGTAATAAGTTTGTTTGTAAATCAATACAACCACAATAATTAATTATGTTACTGGAGGACATTGAATGTCTAGAGTAATAATAAATATGACACCAAACTCAGAGAAGTTCTCCATGTTTAAGGGGACCTGACCAGCTACTGTCTCAGGGGGAATCTCCTAGTTACACATCGGGGGTCTCCCTGAATAGTTTCCTACTCCTGGGGCAACAACTCTTCTTCCCACTAGGACCTTTATTCATGTTGTTCAGTGGAACAACCTGTGCCTGGAATGTGTTTTCTGGAGTCTTTCTGCCACTAAGCATTCATCAGTTACCATGGTATCAACTCCACCTAGTGGAAGATAAATATTTTTGTGTCAACAGAACTGCACTGTGCCAAGGGTTTAATAGTTGCTCGGTTAATGGTGAGAAAAGTAGATGAAAAAAGAATCCATCTGTAATCAGATCAACCAAAACAAACAAAAAACCTCTTCACAATGCATAATAATTTGTGCCTCATTTAAATTGGATTCCATTTATTGACCAAATTCAGAATGACAATTAAGTGGGGGTCATCTCCATTTTTAATGCAATTAAGTCACAAACTAATTATGTTAGCTTTTTTCATGATTCCAACTTTTCCTTAGAAGTCAGTCTTTCTCTTCTCCTGTGTTGCACTGAGATCAACAGACAATGCACCTGGACAGCCCGACTGAAAGACAGTGAACAGTTACCAGAACAGTCCGACTAGGAGCCAGTGAACAATCACCAGAACAGTCTGACTAGGAGCCAGTGAAAAGTCACCAGAACAGTCAGACTGGGAGACATTGAACAGTCACCTGGACAGTCCGACTGGGAGACAGTGAACAGTCAACGGGACAGTCCAACTAGTAACAAGTTTGCATTTAAATGGACGGATATATCAACTTTTCTCATTTTATGTATGCTCTGAGGAGCAAAACGCTTTTCAGAGTTAGAGAATCACTTTTTCACCAACGATGTGTTTCTGACCTTAAAATTAGAATTGTGCTCAAAACTAATGTACTTCAATTCCAAATGGTTGTATGTGGTTTATACAACCCTTGGTAAGTCTTGGTTACACGTTTGCATTGAAAGGCAAATATATACCAACTTTTGTCTTCTTTTTTGTGCAAACAGCTTTTCAGACTAAGAGAAGCACTTTTTCACCAAACCTGGGTTTCTGACCTTAAAATGTTTGTTTTGCTCAAAACCAATGATTCACTTCCAAATGTTTGTAAAGGGTTCATACAATGCTTGCTAAGCCTCATAACACGTTTGCATTGTAAGAGGCAGATATATATACTTTTGTACTTTGTATGTGTGCAAAATGCTTTTCAGAACGAGAGAATCATTTTTTGTTCAACACTGGGTTTCTGGGTTTAAAATGTTAATTGTCAAAACGAATGGAATTCCCATACAAATGTTGGTATACGATTTATAAAGCACTTGGTAAGCCAAGTAACATGTTTGCAATAAAAGGGACAGAAACATCGACTTTTGTTTTTCTTATGTGTGCAAAATGCTTTTTTGAAGAAAATAATCACGTTTTGGCCAACAATGTGATTCTGACCTTACGATGTTGATTGCGGTAAAAACTAATGGACTTAAATTCCATATGGTGGTGTATTGCTTAAATAACCCTTTTGTAAGCCTGGTAGCCGGTATGCATTGCAAGGAACAGAAATATAAATGTCTCTAGTGTTTATGTGTCCAAAATGCTTTTCAGAGCGAGAGAATCGCTTTTCGACCAACAATGTGATTCTGACCTTAAAATGTTGATTGTGCTCAGAGATAATGTACTTCACCTCCAAGTGGTGGTTGCTCAAAACTAATGGACTTCACTTCCAAATGGTGGTGTATTGCTTAAATAACCCTTTTGAAAGCATAATAACACGTTTGGAATGAAAGGAACAGAAATATCAACTTTTCTAGTTTTTGTGTGCAAAATGCTTTTAAGAGCGAGAGAATGACTTGTTGACCAACAATAAGATTCTGACCTTACAATGTTGATATTGCTCAAAACGAATGGACTTCACTTCCAAATGGTGGTGTATTGCTTGAATAACCCTGATGTAAGCATAATAATACGTGTGTATGGAAAGGAACAGAAATATTCACTTGTCAAGTTTTTATGTGTGCAAAACGCTTTTCAGAGCGAGAGAAGCACTTTTTGACCAACAACGTGATTCTGACCTGACAATGTTGATATTGCTCAAAACTAATGGAGTTCACTTCCAAATGGTGGTTTATGCTTAAATAACCCTTTTGTAAGCATAATAACATGTTTGAATTGAAAGGAACAGAAATATCAAGTTTTCTAGCTTTTACGTGTGCAAAATGCTTTTCAGAGCCAGAGAATCACTTTTCGACCAACAATGTGATTCTGACCTTACAATGATGATTTTACTCAAAACTAATGGACTTCACTTCCAAATGGTCGTGCATTGCTTAAATAACCCTTTTGTAAGCAAAGTAACACGTTTTCATTGAACGGAACAGAAATATAAACTGTTCTAGTTTTTATGCGTGCAAAATGCTTTTCAGAGCGAGAGAATCACTTTTTCACCAACAACGTGATTCTGACCTTACAATGTTGATATTGGTAAAAACTCATGGAATTCACGTCCAAATGTTGGTTTATGCTGAAATAACCCATTTGTAAGCAAATTAACACGTTTGCATTGAACATAACAGAAATATAAACTGTTCTAGTTTTTATGCGTGCAAAATGCTTTTCAGAGCGAGAGAATCACTTTTTCACCAACAACGTGATTCTGACCTTACAATGTTGATATTGGTAAAAACTCATGGAATTCACGTCCAAATGTTGGTTTATGCTGAAATAACCCATTTGTAAGCAAATTAACACGTTTGCATTGAACATAACAGAAATATCAACCGTTCTAGTTTTTATGTGTGCAAAATGCTTTTCAGAGCGAGAGAAGCACTTTTTGACCAACAACGTGATTCTGACCTTACAATGTTGATATTGCTCAAAACTAATGGAATTCACTTCCAAATGGTGGTTTATGCTTAAATAACCCTTTTGTAAGCATAATAACACGTTTGCATTGAAAGGAACAGAAATATCAACTTTCTAGTTTTTATGTGTGCAAAATGCTTTTCAGAGTGAGAGAAGCACTTTTTGACCAACAACGTGATTCTGACCTGACAATGTTGATATTGCTCAAAACTAATGTAATTAACTTCCAAATGGTGGTTTATGCTTACATAAACCTTTTGTAAGCATAAAAACATGTTTGAATTTAAAGGAACAGAAATATCAACTTTTCTAGTTTTTACGTGTGCAAAATGCTTTTCAGAGCGGGAGAATAACTTTTCGACCAACAATGTGATTCTGACCTTACAATGTTGATTTTGCTCAAAACTAATGGACTTCACTTCCAAATGGTCGTGTATTGCTTAAATAACCATTTTGTAAGCAAACTAACACGTTTTCATTGAACGGAACAGAAATATCAACTGTTCTAGTTTTTATGCGTGCAAAATGCTTTTCAGAGCGAGAGAAACACTTTTTGACCAACAATGTGATTCTGACCTTAAAATGTTGATATTGCTCAAAACTAATGGACTTCACTTCCAAATGGTCGTGCATTGCTTAAATAACCCTTTTTTAAGCATAATAACACGTTTGCATTGAACGGAACAGAAATATCAACTGTTCCTAGTTTTTATGTGTGCAAAATGCTTTTCAGAGCGAGAGAATCACTTTTCGACAAACAATGTGATTCTGACCTTAAAATGTTGATATTGCTCAAAACTAATGGACTTCACTTCCAAATGGTTGTGCATTGCTTAAATAACCCTTTTTCAGCATAATAACACGTTTGCATTGAAAGGAACAGAAATATCAACTTTCGAGTTTTTATGTGGGCAAAATGCTTTTCAGAGCGAGAGAAGCACTTTTTGACCAACAACGTGATTCTGACCTTACAATGTTGATATTGTTCAAAACTAATGGAATTCACTTCCAAATGGTGGTTTATGCTTAAATAACCCTTATGTAAGCATAATAACACGTTTGCATTGAAAGGGACAGAAATATCAACTTTCTTGTTTTTATGTGGGCAAAATGCTTTTCAGAGCGAGAGAAGCACTTTTTGACCAACAACGTCATTCTGACCTTACAATGTTGATATTGCTCAAAACTAATGGAATTCACTTCCAAATGGTGGTTTATGCTTAAATAACCCTTATGTAAGCATAATAACACGTTTGCATTGAAAGGGACAGAAATATCAACTTTTCTAGTTTTAACGTGTGCAAAATGCTTTTCAGAGCCAGAGAATCACTTTTCGACAAACAACGTGATTCTGACCTTACAATGTTGATATTGCTCAAAACTAATGGAATCCACTCCCAAATGGTGGTTTATGCTTAAATATTCCTTTTGTAAGCATAATAACACGTTTGAATTGAAAGGAACAGAAATATTCACTTGTCAAGTTTTTATGCGTGCAAAATGCTTTTCAGAGCGAGAGAAGCACTTTTTGACCAACAATGCGATTCTAACCTTACAATGTTGATATTGCTCAAAACTAATGGAATTGACTCCCAAATGGTGGTTTATGCTTAAATAACCCTTTTGTAAGCATAATAACACGTTTGCATTGAAAGGAACAGAAATATTCACTTGTCATGTTTTTATGCGTGCAAAATGCTTTTCAGAGCGAGAGAAGCACTTTTTGACCAACAATGTGATTCTGACCATAGAATGTTGATGTTGCTCAAAACTAATGGAATTCACTCCCAAATGGTGGTTTATGCTTAAATAACCCTTTTGTAAGCATAATAACACGTTTGAATTGAAAAGAACAGAAATATTCACTTGTCATGTTTTTATGCGTGCAAAATGCTTTTCAGAGCGAGAGAAGCACTTTTTGACCAACAATGTGATTCTGACCTTACAATGTTGATATTGCTCAAAACTAATGAAATCCACTCCCAAATGGTGGTTTATGCTTAAATAACCCTTTTGTAAGCAAAATAACACGTTTGAATTGAAAGGAACAGAAATATTCACTTGTCAAGTTTTTATGCGTGCAAAATGCTTTTCAGAGCGAGAGAAGCACTTTTTGACCAACAATGTGATTCTGACCTTACAATGTTGATATTGCTCAAAACTAATGGAATCCACTCCCAAATGGTGGTTTACGCTTAAATATTCCTTTTGTAAGCATAATAACACGTTTGAATTGAAAGGAACAGAAATATTCACTTGTCAAGTTTTTATGCGTGCAAAATGCTTTTCAGAGCGAGAGAAGCACTTTTTGACCAACAATGCGATTCTAACCTTACAATGTTGATATTGCTCAAAACTAATGGAATTGACTCCCAAATGGTGGTTTATGCTTAAATAACCCTTTTGTAAGCATAATAACACGTTTGCATTGAAAGGAACAGAAATATTCACTTGTCATGTTTTTATGCGTGCAAAATGCTTTTCAGAGCGAGAGAAGCACTTTTTGACCAACAATGTGATTCCGACCATAGAATGTTGATGTTGCTCAAAACTAATGGAATTCACTCCCAAATGGTGGTTTATGCTTAAATAACCCTTTTGTAAGCATAATAACACGTTTGAATTGAAAAGAACAGAAATATTCACTTGTCATGTTTTTATGCGTGCAAAATGCTTTTCAGAGCGAGAGAAGCACTTTTTGACCAACAATGTGATTCTGACCTTACAATGTTGATATTGCTCAAAACTAATGGAATTCACTCCCAAATGGTGGTTTATGCTTAAATAACCCTTTTGTAAGCATATTAACACGTTTCCATTGAAAGTAACAGAAATATTCACTTTTCTAGTTTTTATGTGTGCAAAATGCTTTTCAGAGCGAGAGAAGCACTTTTTGACCAACAATGCGATTCTAACCTTACAATGTTGATATTGCTCAAAACTAATGGAATTCACTCCCAAATGGTGGTTTATGCTTAAATAACCCTTTTGTAAGCATATTAACACGTTTCCATTGAAAGTAACAGAAATATTCACTTTTCTAGTTTTTATGCGTGCAAAATGCTTTTCAGAGCGAGAGAAGCACTTTTTGACCAACAATGTGATTCTGACATTTCAATGTTGATATTGCTCAAAACTAATGGAATTCACTCCCAAATGGTGGTTTATGCTTAAATAACCCTTTTGCAAGCATTATAACACGTTTGCATTGAAAGGAACAGAAATATTCACTTTTGTAGTTTTTATGTGTGCAAAATGCTTTTCAGAGCGAGAGAAGCACTTTTTGACCAACAATGTGATTCTGACCTTACAATGTTGATATTGCTCAAAACTAATGAAATCCACTCCCAAATGGTGGTTTATGCTTAAATAACCCTTTTGTAAGCATAATAACACGTTTGAATTGAAAGGAACAGAAATATTCACTTGTCAAGTTTTTATGCGTGCAAAATGCTTTTCAGAGCGAGAGAAGCACTTTTTGACCAACAATGTGATTCTGACATTTCAATGTTGATATTGCTCAAAACTAATGGAATTCACTCCCAAATGGTGGTTTATGCTTAAATAACCCTTTTGCAAGCATTATAACACGTTTGCATTGAAAGGAACAGAAATATTCACTTTTCTAGTTTTTATGTGTGCAAAATGCTTTTCAGAGCGAGAGAAGCACTTTTTGACCAACAATGTGATTCTGACCTTACAATGTTGATATTGCTCAAAACTAATGAAATCCACTCCCAAATGGTGGTTTATGCTTAAATAACCCTTTTGTAAGCAAAATAACACGTTTGAATTGAAAGGAACAGAAATATTCACTTGTCAAGTTTTTATGCGTGCAAAATGCTTTTCAGAGCGAGAGAAGCACTTTTTGACCAACAATGTGATTCTGACCTTACAATGTTGATATTGCTCAAAACTAATGGAATCCTCTCCCAAATGGTGGTTTATGCTTAAATATTCCTTTTGTAAGCATAATAACACGTTTGAATTGAAAGGAACAGAAATATTCACTTGTCAAGTTTGTATGCGTGCAAAATGCTTTTCAGAGCGAGAGAAGCACATTTTGACCAACAATGCGATTCTAACCTTACAATGTTGATATTGCTCAAAACTAATGGAATTGACTCCCAAATGGTGGTTTATGCTTAAATAACCCTTTTGTAAGCATAATAACACGTTTGCATTGAAAGGAACAGAAATATTCACTTGTCATGTTTTTATGCGTGCAAAATGCTTTTCAGAGCGAGAGAAGCACTTTTTGACCAACAATGTGATTCCGACCATAGAATGTTGATGTTGCTCAAAACTAATGGAATTCACTCCCAAATGGTGGTTTATGCTTAAATAACCCTTTTGTAAGCATAATAACACGTTTGAATTGAAAAGAACAGAAATATTCACTTGTCATGTTTTTATGCGTGCAAAATGCTTTTCAGAGCGAGAGAAGCACTTTTTGACCAACAATGTGATTCTGACATTACAATGTTGATATTGATCAAAACTAATGGAATTCACTCCCAAATTGTGGTTTATGCTTAAATAACCCTTTTGTAAGCATATTAACACGTTTCCATTGAAAGTAACAGAAATATTCACTTTTCTAGTTTTTATGTGTGCAAAATGCTTTTCAGAGCGAGAGAAGCACTTTTTGACCAACAATGCGATTCTAACCTTACAATGTTGATATTGCTCAAAACTAATGGAATTCACTCCCAAATGGTGGTTTATGCTTAAATAACCCTTTTGTAAGCATATTAACACGTTTCCATTGAAAGTAACAGAAATATTCACTTTTCTAGTTTTTATGTGTGCAAAATGCTTTTCAGAGCGAGAGAAGCACTTTTTGACCAACAATGTGATTCCGACCATAGAATGTTGATGTTGCTCAAAACTAATGGAATTCACTCCCAAATGGTGGTTTATGCTTAAATAACCCTTTTGTAAGCATAATAACACGTTTGAAATGAAAGGAACAGAAATATTCACTTGTCATGTTTTTATGCGTGCAAAATGCTTTTCAGAGCGAGAGAAGCACTTTTTGACCAACAATGTGATTCTGACCTTACAATGTTGATATTGCTCAAAACTAATGAAATCCACTCCCAAATGGTGGTTTATGCTTAAATAACCCTTTTGTAAGCATAATAACACGTTTGAATTTAAAGGAACAGAAATATTCACTTGTCAAGTTTTTATGCGTGCAAAATGCTTTTCAGAGCGAGAGAAGCACTTTTTGACCAACAATGTGATTCTGACATTTCAATGTTGATATTGCTCAAAACTAATGGAATTCACTCCCAAATGGTGGTTTATGCTTAAATAACCCTTTGCAAGCATTATAACACGTTTGCATTGAAAGGAACAGAAATATTCACTTTTCTAGTTTTTATGTGTGCAAAATGCTTTTCAGAGCGAGAGAAGCACTTTTTGACCAACAATGTGATTCTGACCTTACAATGTTGATACTGCTCAAAACTAATGAAATCCACTCCCAAATGGTGGTTTATGCTTAAATAACCCTTTTGTAAGCATAATAACACGTTTGAATTGAAAGGAACAGAAATATTCACTTGTCAAGTTTTTATGCGTGCAAAATGCTTTTCAGAGCGAGAGAAGCACTTTTTGACCAACAATGCGATTCTAACCTTACAATGTTGATATTGCTCAAAACTAATGGAATTCACTCCCAAATGGTGGTTTATGCTTAAATAACCCTTTTGCAAGCATTATAACACGTTTGCATTGAAAGGAACAGAAATATTCACTTTTCTAGTTTTTATGTGTGCAAAATGCTTTTCAGAGCGAGAGAAGCACTTTTTGACCAACAATGTGATTCTGACCTTACAATGTTGATATTGCTCAAAACTAATGAAATCCACTCCCAAATGGTGGTTTATGCTTAAATAACCCTTTTGTAAGCATAATAACACGTTTGAATTGAAAGGAACAGAAAATTTCACTTGTCAAGTTTTTATGCGTGCAAAATGCTTTTCAGAGCGAGAGAAGCACTTTTTGACCAACAATGTGATTCTGACCTTACAATGTTGATATTGCTCAAAACTAATGGAATCCACTCCCAAATGGTGGTTTATGCTTAAATATTCCTTTTGTAAGCATAATAACACGTTTGAATTGAAAGGAACAGAAATATTCACTTGTCAAGTTTTTATGCGTGCAAAATGCTTTTCAGAGCGAGAGAAGCACTTTTTGACCAACAATGCGATTCTAACCTTACAATGTTGATATTGCTCAAAACTAATGGAATTCACTCCCAAATGGTGGTTTATGCTTAAATAACCCTTTTGTAAGCATATTAACACGTTTCCATTGAAAGTAACAGAAATATTCACTTTTCTAGTTTTTATGTGTGCAAAATGCTTTTCAGAGCGAGAGAAGCACTTTTTGACCAACAATGTGATTCCGACCATAGAATGTTGATGTTGCTCAAAACTAATGGAATTCACTCCCAAATGGTGGTTTATGCTTAAATAACCCTTTTGTAAGCATATTAACACGTTTCCATTGAAAGTAACAGAAATATTCACTTTTCTAGTTTTTATGTGTGCAAAATGCTTTTCAGAGCGAGAGAAGCACTTTTTGACCAACAATGCGATTCTAACCTTACAATGTTGATATTGCTCAAAACTAATGGAATTCACTCCCAAATGGTGGTTTATGCTTAAATAACCCTTTTGTAAGCATATTAACACGTTTCCATTGAAAGTAACAGAAATATTCACTTTTCTAGTTTTTATGTGTGCAAAATGCTTTTCAGAGCGAGAGAAGCACTTTTTGACCAACAATGTGATTCTGACCTTACAATGTTGATATTGCTCAAAACTAATGAAATCCACTCCCAAATGGTGGTTTATGCTTAAATAACCCTTTTGTAAGCATAATAACACGTTTGAATTGAAAGGAACAGAAATATTCACTTGTCAAGTTTTTATGCGTGCAAAATGCTTTTCAGAGCGAGAGAAGCACTTTTTGACCAACAATGTGATTCTGACATTTCAATGTTGATATTGCTCAAAACTAATGGAATTCACTCCCAAATGGTGGTTTATGCTTAAATAACCCTTTTGCAAGCATTATAACACGTTTGCATTGAAAGGAACAGAAATATTCACTTTTCTAGTTTTTATGTGTGCAAAATGCTTTTCAGAGCGAGAGAAGCACTTTTTGACCAACAATGTGATTCTGACCTTACAATGTTGATATTGCTCAAAACTAATGAAATCCACTCCCAAATGGTGGTTTATGCTTAAATAACCCTTTTGTAAGCAAAATAACACGTTTGAATTGAAAGGAACAGAAATATTCACTTGTCAAGTTTTTATGCGTGCAAAATGCTTTTCAGAGCGAGAGAAGCACTTTTTGACCAACAATGTGATTCTGACCTTACAATGTTGATATTGCTCAAAACTAATGGAATCCTCTCCCAAATGGTGGTTTATGCTTAAATATTCCTTTTGTAAGCATAATAACACGTTTGAATTGAAAGGAACAGAAATATTCACTTGTCAAGTTTGTATGCGTGCAAAATGCTTTTCAGAGCGAGAGAAGCACATTTTGACCAACAATGCGATTCTAACCTTACAATGTTGATATTGCTCAAAACTAATGGAATTGACTCCCAAATGGTGGTTTATGCTTAAATAACCCTTTTGTAAGCATAATAACACGTTTGCATTGAAAGGAACAGAAATATTCACTTGTCATGTTTTTATGCGTGCAAAATGCTTTTCAGAGCGAGAGAAGCACTTTTTGACCAACAATGTGATTCCGACCATAGAATGTTGATGTTGCTCAAAACTAATGGAATTCACTCCCAAATGGTGGTTTATGCTTAAATAACCCTTTTGTAAGCATAATAACACGTTTGAATTGAAAAGAACAGAAATATTCACTTGTCATGTTTTTATGCGTGCAAAATGCTTTTCAGAGCGAGAGAAGCACTTTTTGACCAACAATGTGATTCTGACATTACAATGTTGATATTGATCAAAACTAATGGAATTCACTCCCAAATTGTGGTTTATGCTTAAATAACCCTTTTGTAAGCATATTAACACGTTTCCATTGAAAGTAACAGAAATATTCACTTTTCTAGTTTTTATGTGTGCAAAATGCTTTTCAGAGCGAGAGAAGCACTTTTTGACCAACAATGCGATTCTAACCTTACAATGTTGATATTGCTCAAAACTAATGGAATTCACTCCCAAATGGTGGTTTATGCTTAAATAACCCTTTTGTAAGCATATTAACACGTTTCCATTGAAAGTAACAGAAATATTCACTTTTCTAGTTTTTATGTGTGCAAAATGCTTTTCAGAGCGAGAGAAGCACTTTTTGACCAACAATGTGATTCCGACCATAGAATGTTGATGTTGCTCAAAACTAATGGAATTCACTCCCAAATGGTGGTTTATGCTTAAATAACCCTTTTGTAAGCATAATAACACGTTTGAAATGAAAGGAACAGAAATATTCACTTGTCATGTTTTTATGCGTGCAAAATGCTTTTCAGAGCGAGAGAAGCACTTTTTGACCAACAATGTGATTCTGACCTTACAATGTTGATATTGCTCAAAACTAATGAAATCCACTCCCAAATGGTGGTTTATGCTTAAATAACCCTTTTGTAAGCATAATAACACGTTTGAATTTAAAGGAACAGAAATATTCACTTGTCAAGTTTTTATGCGTGCAAAATGCTTTTCAGAGCGAGAGAAGCACTTTTTGACCAACAATGTGATTCTGACATTTCAATGTTGATATTGCTCAAAACTAATGGAATTCACTCCCAAATGGTGGTTTATGCTTAAATAACCCTTTGCAAGCATTATAACACGTTTGCATTGAAAGGAACAGAAATATTCACTTTTCTAGTTTTTATGTGTGCAAAATGCTTTTCAGAGCGAGAGAAGCACTTTTTGACCAACAATGTGATTCTGACCTTACAATGTTGATACTGCTCAAAACTAATGAAATCCACTCCCAAATGGTGGTTTATGCTTAAATAACCCTTTTGTAAGCATAATAACACGTTTGAATTGAAAGGAACAGAAATATTCACTTGTCAAGTTTTTATGCGTGCAAAATGCTTTTCAGAGCGAGAGAAGCACTTTTTGACCAACAATGCGATTCTAACCTTACAATGTTGATATTGCTCAAAACTAATGGAATTCACTCCCAAATGGTGGTTTATGCTTAAATAACCCTTTTGCAAGCATTATAACACGTTTGCATTGAAAGGAACAGAAATATTCACTTTTCTAGTTTTTATGTGTGCAAAATGCTTTTCAGAGCGAGAGAAGCACTTTTTGACCAACAATGTGATTCTGACCTTACAATGTTGATATTGCTCAAAACTAATGAAATCCACTCCCAAATGGTGGTTTATGCTTAAATAACCCTTTTGTAAGCATAATAACACGTTTGAATTGAAAGGAACAGAAAATTTCACTTGTCAAGTTTTTATGCGTGCAAAATGCTTTTCAGAGCGAGAGAAGCACTTTTTGACCAACAATGTGATTCTGACCTTACAATGTTGATATTGCTCAAAACTAATGGAATCCACTCCCAAATGGTGGTTTATGCTTAAATATTCCTTTTGTAAGCATAATAACACGTTTGAATTGAAAGGAACAGAAATATTCACTTGTCAAGTTTTTATGCGTGCAAAATGCTTTTCAGAGCGAGAGAAGCACTTTTTGACCAACAATGCGATTCTAACCTTACAATGTTGATATTGCTCAAAACTAATGGAATTCACTCCCAAATGGTGGTTTATGCTTAAATAACCCTTTTGTAAGCATATTAACACGTTTCCATTGAAAGTAACAGAAATATTCACTTTTCTAGTTTTTATGTGTGCAAAATGCTTTTCAGAGCGAGAGAAGCACTTTTTGACCAACAATGTGATTCCGACCATAGAATGTTGATGTTGCTCAAAACTAATGGAATTCACTCCCAAATGGTGGTTTATGCTTAAATAACCCTTTTGTAAGCATATTAACACGTTTCCATTGAAAGTAACAGAAATATTCACTTTTCTAGTTTTTATGTGTGCAAAATGCTTTTCAGAGCGAGAGAAGCACTTTTTGACCAACAATGCGATTCTAACCTTACAATGTTGATATTGCTCAAAACTAATGGAATTCACTCCCAAATGGTGGTTTATGCTTAAATAACCCTTTTGTAAGCATATTAACACGTTTCCATTGAAAGTAACAGAAATATTCACTTTTCTAGTTTTTATGTGTGCAAAATGCTTTTCAGAGCGAGAGAAGCACTTTTTGACCAACAATGTGATTCTGACCTTACAATGTTGATATTGCTCAAAACTAATGAAATCCACTCCCAAATGGTGGTTTATGCTTAAATAACCCTTTTGTAAGCATAATAACACGTTTGAATTGAAAGGAACAGAAATATTCACTTGTCAAGTTTTTATGCGTGCAAAATGCTTTTCAGAGCGAGAGAAGCACTTTTTGACCAACAATGTGATTCTGACATTTCAATGTTGATATTGCTCAAAACTAATGGAATTCACTCCCAAATGGTGGTTTATGCTTAAATAACCCTTTTGCAAGCATTATAACACGTTTGCATTGAAAGGAACAGAAATATTCACTTTTGTAGTTTTTATGTGTGCAAAATGCTTTTCAGAGCGAGAGAAGCACTTTTTGACCAACAATGTGATTCTGACCTTACAATGTTGATATTGCTCAAAACTAATGAAATCCACTCCCAAATGGTGGTTTATGCTTAAATAACCCTTTTGTAAGCATAATAACACGTTTGAATTGAAAGGAACAGAAATATTCACTTGTCAAGTTTTTATGCGTGCAAAATGCTTTTCAGAGCGAGAGAAGCACTTTTTGACCAACAATGTGATTCTGACATTTCAATGTTGATATTGCTCAAAACTAATGGAATTCACTCCCAAATGGTGGTTTATGCTTAAATAACCCTTTTGCAAGCATTATAACACGTTTGCATTGAAAGGAACAGAAATATTCACTTTTCTAGTTTTTATGTGTGCAAAATGCTTTTCAGAGCGAGAGAAGCACTTTTTGACCAACAATGTGATTCTGACCTTACAATGTTGATATTGCTCAAAACTAATGAAATCCACTCCCAAATGGTGGTTTATGCTTAAATAACCCTTTTGTAAGCAAAATAACACGTTTGAATTGAAAGGAACAGAAATATTCACTTGTCAAGTTTTTATGCGTGCAAAATGCTTTTCAGAGCGAGAGAAGCACTTTTTGACCAACAATGTGATTCTGACCTTACAATGTTGATATTGCTCAAAACTAATGGAATCCACTCCCAAATGGTGGTTTATGCTTAAATATTCCTTTTGTAAGCATAATAACACGTTTGAATTGAAAGGAACAGAAATATTCACTTGTCAAGTTTGTATGCGTGCAAAATGCTTTTCAGAGCGAGAGAAGCACATTTTGACCAACAATGCGATTCTAACCTTACAATGTTGATATTGCTCAAAACTAATGGAATTGACTCCCAAATGGTGGTTTATGCTTAAATAACCCTTTTGTAAGCATAATAACACGTTTGCATTGAAAGGAACAGAAATATTCACTTGTCATGTTTTTATGCGTGCAAAATGCTTTTCAGAGCGAGAGAAGCACTTTTTGACCAACAATGTGATTCCGACCATAGAATGTTGATGTTGCTCAAAACTAATGGAATTCACTCCCAAATGGTGGTTTATGCTTAAATAACCCTTTTGTAAGCATAATAACACGTTTGAATTGAAAAGAACAGAAATATTCACTTGTCATGTTTTTATGCGTGCAAAATGCTTTTCAGAGCGAGAGAAGCACTTTTTGACCAACAATGTGATTCTGACATTACAATGTTGATATTGATCAAAACTAATGGAATTCACTCCCAAATTGTGGTTTATGCTTAAATAACCCTTTTGTAAGCATATTAACACGTTTCCATTGAAAGTAACAGAAATATTCACTTTTCTAGTTTTTATGTGTGCAAAATGCTTTTCAGAGCGAGAGAAGCACTTTTTGACCAACAATGCGATTCTAACCTTACAATGTTGATATTGCTCAAAACTAATGGAATTCACTCCCAAATGGTGGTTTATGCTTAAATAACCCTTTTGTAAGCATATTAACACGTTTCCATTGAAAGTAACAGAAATATTCACTTTTCTAGTTTTTATGTGTGCAAAATGCTTTTCAGAGCGAGAGAAGCACTTTTTGACCAACAATGTGATTCCGACCATAGAATGTTGATGTTGCTCAAAACTAATGGAATTCACTCCCAAATGGTGGTTTATGCTTAAATAACCCTTTTGTAAGCATAATAACACGTTTGAAATGAAAGGAACAGAAATATTCACTTGTCATGTTTTTATGCGTGCAAAATGCTTTTCAGAGCGAGAGAAGCACTTTTTGACCAACAATGTGATTCTGACCTTACAATGTTGATATTGCTCAAAACTAATGAAATCCACTCCCAAATGGTGGTTTATGCTTAAATAACCCTTTTGTAAGCATAATAACACGTTTGAATTTAAAGGAACAGAAATATTCACTTGTCAAGTTTTTATGCGTGCAAAATGCTTTTCAGAGCGAGAGAAGCACTTTTTGACCAACAATGTGATTCTGACATTTCAATGTTGATATTGCTCAAAACTAATGGAATTCACTCCCAAATGGTGGTTTATGCTTAAATAACCCTTTGCAAGCATTATAACACGTTTGCATTGAAAGGAACAGAAATATTCACTTTTCTAGTTTTTATGTGTGCAAAATGCTTTTCAGAGCGAGAGAAGCACTTTTTGACCAACAATGTGATTCTGACCTTACAATGTTGATACTGCTCAAAACTAATGAAATCCACTCCCAAATGGTGGTTTATGCTTAAATAACCCTTTTGTAAGCATAATAACACGTTTGAATTGAAAGGAACAGAAATATTCACTTGTCAAGTTTTTATGCGTGCAAAATGCTTTTCAGAGCGAGAGAAGCACTTTTTGACCAACAATGCGATTCTAACCTTACAATGTTGATATTGCTCAAAACTAATGGAATTCACTCCCAAATGGTGGTTTATGCTTAAATAACCCTTTTGCAAGCATTATAACACGTTTGCATTGAAAGGAACAGAAATATTCACTTTTCTAGTTTTTATGTGTGCAAAATGCTTTTCAGAGCGAGAGAAGCACTTTTTGACCAACAATGTGATTCTGACCTTACAATGTTGATATTGCTCAAAACTAATGAAATCCACTCCCAAATGGTGGTTTATGCTTAAATAACCCTTTTGTAAGCATAATAACACGTTTGAATTGAAAGGAACAGAAAATTTCACTTGTCAAGTTTTTATGCGTGCAAAATGCTTTTCAGAGCGAGAGAAGCACTTTTTGACCAACAATGTGATTCTGACCTTACAATGTTGATATTGCTCAAAACTAATGGAATCCACTCCCAAATGGTGGTTTATGCTTAAATATTCCTTTTGTAAGCATAATAACACGTTTGAATTGAAAGGAACAGAAATATTCACTTGTCAAGTTTTTATGCGTGCAAAATGCTTTTCAGAGCGAGAGAAGCACTTTTTGACCAACAATGCGATTCTAACCTTACAATGTTGATATTGCTCAAAACTAATGGAATTCACTCCCAAATGGTGGTTTATGCTTAAATAACCCTTTTGTAAGCATATTAACACGTTTCCATTGAAAGTAACAGAAATATTCACTTTTCTAGTTTTTATGTGTGCAAAATGCTTTTCAGAGCGAGAGAAGCACTTTTTGACCAACAATGTGATTCCGACCATAGAATGTTGATGTTGCTCAAAACTAATGGAATTCACTCCCAAATGGTGGTTTATGCTTAAATAACCCTTTTGTAAGCATATTAACACGTTTCCATTGAAAGTAACAGAAATATTCACTTTTCTAGTTTTTATGTGTGCAAAATGCTTTTCAGAGCGAGAGAAGCACTTTTTGACCAACAATGCGATTCTAACCTTACAATGTTGATATTGCTCAAAACTAATGGAATTCACTCCCAAATGGTGGTTTATGCTTAAATAACCCTTTTGTAAGCATATTAACACGTTTCCATTGAAAGTAACAGAAATATTCACTTTTCTAGTTTTTATGTGTGCAAAATGCTTTTCAGAGCGAGAGAAGCACTTTTTGACCAACAATGTGATTCTGACCTTACAATGTTGATATTGCTCAAAACTAATGAAATCCACTCCCAAATGGTGGTTTATGCTTAAATAACCCTTTTGTAAGCATAATAACACGTTTGAATTGAAAGGAACAGAAATATTCACTTGTCAAGTTTTTATGCGTGCAAAATGCTTTTCAGAGCGAGAGAAGCACTTTTTGACCAACAATGTGATTCTGACATTTCAATGTTGATATTGCTCAAAACTAATGGAATTCACTCCCAAATGGTGGTTTATGCTTAAATAACCCTTTGCAAGCATTATAACACGTTTGCATTGAAAGGAACAGAAATATTCACTTTTCTAGTTTTTATGTGTGCAAAATGCTTTTCAGAGCGAGAGAAGCACTTTTTGACCAACAATGTGATTCTGACCTTACAATGTTGATATTGCTCAAAACTAATGAAATCCACTCCCAAATGGTGGTTTATGCTTAAATAACCCTTTTGTAAGCATAATAACACGTTTGAATTGAAAGGAACAGAAATATTCACTTGTCAAGTTTTTATGCGTGCAAAATGCTTTTCAGAGCGAGAGAAGCACTTTTTGACCAACAATGCGATTCTAACCTTACAATGTTGATATTGCTCAAAACTAATGGAATTCACTCCCAAATGGTGGTTTATGCTTAAATAACCCTTTTGCAAGCATTATAACACGTTTGCATTGAAAGGAACAGAAATATTCACTTTTCTAGTTTTTATGTGTGCAAAATGCTTTTCAGAGCGAGAGAAGCACTTTTTGACCAACAATGTGATTCTGACCTTACAATGTTGATATTGCTCAAAACTAATGAAATCCACTCCCAAATGGTGGTTTATGCTTAAATAACCCTTTTGTAAGCATAATAACACGTTTGAATTGAAAGGAACAGAAATATTCACTTGTCAAGTTTTTATGCGTGCAAAATGCTTTTCAGAGCGAGAGAAGCACTTTTTGACCAACAATGTGATTCTGACCTTACAATGTTGATATTGCTCAAAACTAATGAAATCCACTCCCAAATGGTGGTTTATGCTTAAATAACCCTTTTGTAAGCATAATAACACGTTTGAATTGAAAGGAACAGAAATATTCACTTGTCAAGTTTTTATGCGTGCAAAATGCTTTTCAGAGCGAGAGAAGCACTTTTTGACCAACAATGCGATTCTGACCTTACAATGTTGATATTGCTCAAAACTAATGGAATTCACTCCCAAATGGTGGTTTATGCTTGAATAACCCTTTTGTAAGCATAATAACACGTTTGCATTGAAAGGAACAGAAATATTCACTTTTCTAGTTTTTATGCGTGCAAAATGCTTTTCAGAGCGAGAGAAGCACTTTTTGACCAACAATGTGATTCTGACATTTCAATGTTGATATTGCTTAAAACTAATGGAATTGACTCCCAAATGGTGGTTTATGCTTGAATAACCCTTTTGCAAGCATTATAACACGTTTGCATTGAAAGGAACAGAAAAATTCACTTTTCTAGTTTTTATGTGTGCAAAATGCTTTTCAGAGCGAGAGAAGCACTTTTTCACCAACAATGTGATTCTGACCTTACAATGTTGATATTGCTCAAAACTAATGAAATCCACTCCCAAATGGTGGTTTATGCTTAAATAACCCTTTTGTAAGCATAATAACACGTTTGAATTGAAAGGAACAGAAATATTCACTTGTCAAGTTTTTATGCGTGCAAAATGCTTTTCAGAGCGAGAGAAGCACTTTTTGACCAACAATGCGATTCTGACCTTACAATGTTGATATTGCTCAAAACTAATGGAATTCACTCCCAAATGGTGGTTTATGCTTGAATAACCCTTTTGTAAGCATAATAACACGTTTGCATTGAAAGGAACAGAAATATTCACTTTTCTAGTTTTTATGCGTGCAAAATGCTTTTCAGAGCGAGAGAAGCACTTTTTGACCAACAATGTGATTCTGACATTTCAATGTTGATATTGCTTAAAACTAATGGAATTGACTCCCCAAATGGTGGTTTATGCTTGAATAACCCTTTTGCAAGCATTATAACACGTTTGCATTGAAAGGAACAGAAAAATTCACTTTTCTAGTTTTTATGTGTGCAAAATGCTTTTCAGAGCGAGAGAAGCACTTTTTCACCAACAATGTGATTCTGACCTTACAATGTTGATATTGCTCAAAACTAATGAAATCCACTCCCAAATGGTGGTTTATGCTTAAATAACCCTTTTGTAAGCATAATAACACGTTTGAATTGAAAGGAACAGAAATATTCACTTGTCAAGTTTTTATGCGTGCAAAATGCTTTTCAGAGCGAGAGAAGCACTTTTTGACCAACAATGTGATTCTGACATTTCAATGTTGATATTGCTCAAAACTAATGGAATTCACTCCCAAATGGTGGTTTATGCTTAAATAACCCTTTTGTAAGCATAATAACACGTTTGAATTGAAAGGAACAGAAATATTCACTTGTCATGTTTTTATGCGTGCAAAATGCTTTTCAGAGCGAGAGAAGCACTTTTTGACCAACAATGTGATTCCGACCATAGAATGTTGATGTTGCTCAAAACTAATGGAATTCACTCCCAAATGGTGGTTTATGCTTAAATAACCCTTTTGTAAGCATAATAACACGTTTGAATTGAAAAGAACAGAAATATTCACTTGTCATGTTTTTATGCGTGCAAAATGCTTTTCAGAGCGAGAGAAGCACTTTTTGACCAACAATGTGATTCTGACATTACAATGTTGATATTGCTCAAAACTAATGGAATTCACTCCCAAATGGTGGTTTATGCTTAAATAACCCTTTTGTAAGCATATTAACACGTTTCCATTGAAAGTAACAGAAATATTCACTTTTCTAGTTTTTATGTGTGCAAAATGCTTTTCAGAGCGAGAGAAGCACTTTTTGACCAACAATGCGATTCTAACCTTACAATGTTGATATTGCTCAAAACTAATGGAATTCACTCCCAAATGGTGGTTTATGCTTAAATAACCCTTTTGTAAGCATATTAACACGTTTCCATTGAAAGTAACAGAAATATTCACTTTTCTAGTTTTTATGTGTGCAAAATGCTTTTCAGAGCGAGAGAAGCACTTTTTGACCACCAATGTGATTCGGACCATAGAATGTTGATGTTGCTCAAAACTAATGGAATTCACTCCCAAATGGTGGTTTATGCTTAAATAACCCTTTTGTAAGCATAATAACACGTTTGAATTTAAAGGAACAGAAATATTCACTTGTCAAGTTTTTATGCGTGCAAAATGCTTTTCAGAGCGAGAGAAGCACTTTTTGACCAACAATGTGATTCTGACATTTCAATGTTGATATTGCTCAAAACTAATGGAATTCACTCCCAAATGGTGGTTTATGCTTAAATAACCCTTTGCAAGCATTATAACACGTTTGCATTGAAAGGAACAGAAATATTCACTTTTCTAGTTTTTATGTGTGCAAAATGCTTTTCAGAGCGAGAGAAGCACTTTTTGACCAACAATGTGATTCTGACCTTACAATGTTGATACTGCTCAAAACTAATGAAATCCACTCCCAAATGGTGGTTTATGCTTAAATAACCCTTTTGTAAGCATAATAACACGTTTGAATTGAAAGGAACAGAAATATTCACTTGTCAAGTTTTTATGCGTGCAAAATGCTTTTCAGAGCGAGAGAAGCACTTTTTGACCAACAATGCGATTCTAACCTTACAATGTTGATATTGCTCAAAACTAATGGAATTCACTCCCAAATGGTGGTTTATGCTTAAATAACCCTTTTGCAAGCATTATAACACGTTTGCATTGAAAGGAACAGAAATATTCACTTTTCTAGTTTTTATGTGTGCAAAATGCTTTTCAGAGCGAGAGAAGCACTTTTTGACCAACAATGTGATTCTGACCTTACAATGTTGATATTGCTCAAAACTAATGAAATCCACTCCCAAATGGTGGTTTATGCTTAAATAACCCTTTTGTAAGCATAATAACACGTTTGAATTGAAAGGAACAGAAATTTTCACTTGTCAAGTTTTTATGCGTGCAAAATGCTTTTCAGAGCGAGAGAAGCACTTTTTGACCAACAATGTGATTCTGACCTTACAATGTTGATATTGCTCAAAACTAATGGAATCCACTCCCAAATGGTGGTTTATGCTTAAATATTCCTTTTGTAAGCATAATAACACGTTTGAATTGAAAGGAACAGAAATATTCACTTGTCAAGTTTTTATGCGTGCAAAATGCTTTTCAGAGCGAGAGAAGCACTTTTTGACCAACAATGCGATTCTAACCTTACAATGTTGATATTGCTCAAAACTAATGGAATTCACTCCCAAATGGTGGTTTATGCTTAAATAACCCTTTTGTAAGCATATTAACACGTTTCCATTGAAAGTAACAGAAATATTCACTTTTCTAGTTTTTATGTGTGCAAAATGCTTTTCAGAGCGAGAGAAGCACTTTTTGACCAACAATGTGATTCCGACCATAGAATGTTGATGTTGCTCAAAACTAATGGAATTCACTCCCAAATGGTGGTTTATGCTTAAATAACCCTTTTGTAAGCATATTAACACGTTTCCATTGAAAGTAACAGAAATATTCACTTTTCTAGTTTTTATGTGTGCAAAATGCTTTTCAGAGCGAGAGAAGCACTTTTTGACCAACAATGCGATTCTAACCTTACAATGTTGATATTGCTCAAAACTAATGGAATTCACTCCCAAATGGTGGTTTATGCTTAAATAACCCTTTTGTAAGCATATTAACACGTTTCCATTGAAAGTAACAGAAATATTCACTTTTCTAGTTTTTATGTGTGCAAAATGCTTTTCAGAGCGAGAGAAGCACTTTTTGACCAACAATGTGATTCTGACCTTACAATGTTGATATTGCTCAAAACTAATGAAATCCACTCCCAAATGGTGGTTTATGCTTAAATAACCCTTTTGTAAGCATAATAACACGTTTGAATTGAAAGGAACAGAAATATTCACTTGTCAAGTTTTTATGCGTGCAAAATGCTTTTCAGAGCGAGAGAAGCACTTTTTGACCAACAATGCGATTCTAACCTTACAATGTTGATATTGCTCAAAACTAATGGAATTCACTCCCAAATGGTGGTTTATGCTTAAATAACCCTTTTGCAAGCATTATAACACGTTTGCATTGAAAGGAACAGAAATATTCACTTTTCTAGTTTTTATGTGTGCAAAATGCTTTTCAGAGCGAGAGAAGCACTTTTTGACCAACAATGTGATTCTGACCTTACAATGTTGATATTGCTCAAAACTAATGAAATCCACTCCCAAATGGTGGTTTATGCTTAAATAACCCTTTTGTAAGCATAATAACACGTTTGAATTGAAAGGAACAGAAATATTCACTTGTCAAGTTTTTATGCGTGCAAAATGCTTTTCAGAGCGAGAGAAGCACTTTTTGACCAACAATGTGATTCTGACCTTACAATGTTGATATTGCTCAAAACTAATGAAATCCACTCCCAAATGGTGGTTTATGCTTAAATAACCCTTTTGTAAGCATAATAACACGTTTGAATTGAAAGGAACAGAAATATTCACTTGTCAAGTTTTTATGCGTGCAAAATGCTTTTCAGAGCGAGAGAAGCACTTTTTGACCAACAATGCGATTCTGACCTTACAATGTTGATATTGCTCAAAACTAATGGAATTCACTCCCAAATGGTGGTTTATGCTTGAATAACCCTTTTGTAAGCATAATAACACGTTTGCATTGAAAGGAACAGAAATATTCACTTTTCTAGTTTTTATGCGTGCAAAATGCTTTTCAGAGCGAGAGAAGCACTTTTTGACCAACAATGTGATTCTGACATTTCAATGTTGATATTGCTTAAAACTAATGGAATTGACTCCCAAATGGTGGTTTATGCTTGAATAACCCTTTTGCAAGCATTATAACACGTTTGCATTGAAAGGAACAGAAAAATTCACTTTTCTAGTTTTTATGTGTGCAAAATGCTTTTCAGAGCGAGAGAAGCACTTTTTCACCAACAATGTGATTCTGACCTTACAATGTTGATATTGCTCAAAACTAATGAAATCCACTCCCAAATGGTGGTTTATGCTTAAATAACCCTTTTGTAAGCATAATAACACGTTTGAATTGAAAGGAACAGAAATATTCACTTGTCAAGTTTTTATGCGTGCAAAATGCTTTTCAGAGCGAGAGAAGCACTTTTTGACCAACAATGTGATTCTGACATTTCAATGTTGATATTGCTCAAAACTAATGGAATTCACTCCCAAATGGTGGTTTATGCTTAAATAACCCTTTTGTAAGCATAATAACACGTTTGAATTGAAAGGAACAGAAATATTCACTTGTCATGTTTTTATGCGTGCAAAATGCTTTTCAGAGCGAGAGAAGCACTTTTTGACCAACAATGTGATTCTGACCTTACAATGTTGATATTGCTCAAAACTAATGAAATCCACTCCCAAATGGTGGTTTATGCTTAAATAACCCTTTTGTAAGCATAATAACACGTTTGAATTGAAAGGAACAGAAATATTCACTTGTCAAGTTTTTATGCGTGCAAAATGCTTTTCAGAGCGAGAGAAGCACTTTTTGACCAACAATGTGATTCTGACATTTCAATGTTGATATTGCTCAAAACTAATGGAATTCACTCCCAAATGGTGGTTTATGCTTACATAACCCTTTGCAAGCATTATAACACGTTTGCATTGAAAGGAACAGAAATATTCACTTTTCTAGTTTTTATGTGTGCAAAATGCTTTTCAGAGCGAGAGAAGCACTTTTTGACCAACAATGTGATTCTGACCTTACAATGTTGATATTGCTCAAAACTAATGAAATCCACTCCCAAATGGTGGTTTATGCTTAAATAACCCTTTTGTAAGCATAATAACACGTTTGAATTGAAAGGAACAGAAATATTCACTTGTCAAGTTTTTATGCGTGCAAAATGCTTTTCAGAGCGAGAGAAGCACTTTTTGACCAACAATGTGATTCTGACATTTCAATGTTGATATTGCTCAAAACTAATGGAATTGACTCCCAAATGGTGGTTTATGCTTAAATAACCCTTTTGCAAGCATTATAACACGTTTGCATTGAAAGGAACAGAAAAATTCACTTTTCTAGTTTTTATGTGTGCAAAATGCTTTTCAGAGCGAGAAAAGCACTTTTTGACCAACAATGTCATTCTGACCTTACAATGTTGATATTGCTCAAAACTAATGAAATCCACTCCCAAATGGTGTTTTATGCTTAAATAACCCTTTTGTAAGCATAATAACACGTTTGAATTGAAAGGAACAGAAATATTCACTTGTCAAGTTTTTATGCGTGCAAAATGCTTTTCAGAGCGAGAGAAGCACTTTTTGACCAACAATGCGATTCTAACCTTACAATGTTGATATTGCTCAAAACTAATGGAATTCACTCCCAAATGGTGGTTTCTGCTTAAATAACCCTTTTGTAAGCATATTAACACGTTTCCATTGAAAGTAACAGAAATATTCACTTTTCTAGTTTTTATGTGTGCAAAATGCTTTTCAGAGCGAGAGAAGCACTTTTTGACCAACAATGTGATTCTGACCATACAATGTTGATGTTGCTCAAAACTAATGGAATTGACTCCCAAATGGTGGTTTATGCTTAAATAACCCTTTTGCAAGCATTATAACACGTTTGCATTGAAAGGAATAGAAATATTCACTTTTCTAGTTTTTATGTGTGCAAAATGCTTTTCAGAGCGAGAGAAGCACTTTTTCACCAACAATGTGATTCTGACCTTACTATGTTGATATTGCTCAAAACTAATGAAATCCACTCCCAAATGGTGGTTTATGCTTAAATAACCCTTTTGTAAGCATAATAACACGTTTGAATTGAAAGGAACAGAAATATTCACTTGTCAAGTTTTTATGCGTACAAAATGCTTTTCAGAGCGAGAGAAGCACTTTTTGACCAACAATGTGATTCTGACCTTACAATGTTGATATTGCTCAAAACTAATGGAATTCACTCCCAAATGGTGGTTTATGCTTAAATAACCCTTTTGCAAGCAGTATAACACGTTTGCATTGAAAGGAACAGAAATATTCACTTTTCTAGTTTTTATGTGTGCAAAATGCTTTTCAGAGCGAGAGAAGCACTTTTTGACCAACAATGTGATTCTGACCTTACAATGTTGATATTGCTCAAAACTAATGAAATCCACTCCCAAATGGAGGTTTATGCTTAAATAACCCTTTTGTAAGCATAATAACACGTTTGAATTGAAAGGAACAGAAATATTCACTTGTCAAGTTTTTATGCGTGCAAAATGCTTTTCAGAGCGAGAGAAGCACTTTTTGACCAACAATGTGATTCTGACCTTACAATGTTGATATTGCTCAAAACTAATGGAATCCACTCCCAAATGGTGGTTTATGCTTAAATAACCCTTTGCAAGCATTATAACACGTTTGCATTGAAAGGAACAGAAATATTCACTTTTCTAGTTTTTATGTGTGCAAAATGCTTTTCAGAGCGAGAGAAGCACTTTTTGACCAACAATGTGATTCTGACCTTACAATGTTGATATTGCTCAAAACTAATGAAATCCACTCCCAAATGGTGGTTTATGCTTAAATAACCCTTTTGTAAGCATAATAACACGTTTGAATTGAAAGGAACAGAAATATTCACTTGTCATGTTTTTATGCGTGCAAAATGCTTTTCAGAGCGAGAGAAGCACTTTTTGACCAACAATGTGATTCTGACCTTACAATGTTGATATTGCTCAAAACTAATGGAATTCACTCCCAAATGGTGGTTTATGCTTAAATAACCCTTTTGTAAGCATATTAACACGTTTCCATTGAAAGTAACAGAAATATTCACTTTTCTAGTTTTTATGTGTGCAAAATGCTTTTCAGAGCGAGAGAAGCACTTTTTGACCAACAATGCGATTCTAACCTTACAATGTTGATATTGCTCAAAACTAATGGAATTCACTCCCAAATGGTGGTTTATGCTTAAATAACCCTTTTGTAAGCATATTAACACGTTTCCATTGAAAGTAACAGAAATATTCACTTTTCTAGTTTTTATGTGTGCAAAATGCTTTTCAGAGCGAGAGAAGCACTTTTTGACCAACAATGTGATTCCGACCATAGAATGTTGATGTTGCTCAAAACTAATGGAATTCACTCCCAAATGGTGGTTTATGCTTAAATAACCCTTTTGTAAGCATAATAACACGTTTGAATTGAAAGAAACAGAAATATTCACTTGTCATGTTTTTATGCGTGCAAAATGCTTTTCAGAGCGAGAGAAGCACTTTTTGACCAACAATGTGATTCTGACCTTACAATGTTGATATTGCTCAAAACTAATGAAATCCACTCCCAAATGGTGGTTTATGCTTAAATAACCCTTTTGTAAGCATAATAACACGTTTGAATTGAAAGGAACAGAAATATTCACTTGTCAAGTTTTTATGCGTGCAAAATGCTTTTCAGAGCGAGAGAAGCACTTTTTGACCAACAATGTGATTCTGACATTTCAATGTTGATATTGCTCAAAACTAATGGAATTCACTCCCAAATGGTGGTTTATGCTTAAATAACCCTTTGCAAGCATTATAACACGTTTGCATTGAAAGGAACAGAAATATTCACTTTTCTAGTTTTTATGTGTGCAAAATGCTTTTCAGAGCGAGAGAAGCACTTTTTGACCAACAATGTGATTCTGACCTTACAATGTTGATATTGCTCAAAACTAATGAAATCCACTCCCAAATGGTGGTTTATGCTTAAATAACCCTTTTGTTAAGCATATTAACACGTTTCCATTGAAAGTAACAGAAATATTCACTTTTCTAGTTTTTATGTGTGCAAAATGCTTTTCAGAGCGAGAGAAGCACTTTTTGACCAACAATGTGATTCTGACCTTACAATGTTGATATTGCTCAAAACTGATGGAATTCACTCCCAAATGGTGGTTTATGCTTAAATAACCCTTTTGTAAGCATAATAACACGTTTGCATTGAAAGGAACAGAAATATTCACTGTCATGTTTTTATGCGTGCAAAATGCTTTTCAGAGCGAGAGAAGCACTTTTTGACCAACAATGTGATTCTGACATTTCAATGTTGATATTGCTCAAAACTAATGGAATTGACTCCCAAATGGTGGTTTATGCTTAAATAACCCTTTTGCAAGCATTATAACACGTTTGCATTGAAAGGAACAGAAAAATTCACTTTTCTAGTTTTTATGTGTGCAAAATGCTTTTCAGAGCGAGAAAAGCACTTTTTGACCAACAATGTGATTCTGACCTTACAATGTTGATATTGCTCAAAACTAATGAAATCCACTCCCAAATGGTGTTTTATGCTTAAATAACCCTTTTGTAAGCATAATAACACGTTTGAATTGAAAGGAACAGAAATATTCACTTTTCTAGTTTTTATGTGTGCAAAATGCTTTTCAGAGCGAGAGAAGCACTTTTTGACCAACAATGCGATTCTAACCTTACAATGTTGATATTGCTCAAAACTAATGGAATTCACTCCCAAATGGTGGTTTCTGCTTAAATAACCCTTTTGTAAGCATATTAACACGTTTCCATTGAAAGTAACAGAAATATTCACTTTTCTAGTTTTTATGTGTGCAAAATGCTTTTCAGAGCGAGAGAAGCACTTTTTGACCAACAATGTGATTCCGACCATACAATGTTGATGTTGCTCAAAACTAATGGAATTGACTCCCAAATGGTGGTTTATGCTTAAATAACCCTTTTGCAAGCATTATAACACGTTTGCATTGAAAGGAACAGAAATATTCACTTTTCTAGTTTTTATGTGTGCAAAATGCTTTTCAGAGCGAGAGAAGCACTTTTTCACCAACAATGTGATTCTGACCTTACAATGTTGATATTGCTCAAAACTAATGAAATCCACTCCCAAATGGTGGTTTATGCTTAAATAACCCTTTTGTAAGCATAATAACACGTTTGAATTGAAAGGAACAGAAATATTCACTTGTCAAGTTTTTATGCGTGCAAAATGCTTTTCAGAGCGAGAGAAGCACTTTTTGACCAACAATGTGATTCTGACATTTCAATGTTGATGTTGCTCAAAACTAATGGAATTCACTCCCAAATGGTGGTTTATGCTTAAATAACCCTTTTGCAAGCATTATAACACGTTTGCATTGAAAGGAACAGAAATATTCACTTTTCTAGTTTTTATGTGTGCAAAATGCTTTTCAGAGCGAGAGAAGCACTTTTTGACCAACAATGTGATTCTGACCTTACAATGTTGATATTGCTCAAAACTAATGAAATCCACTCCCAAATGGTGGTTTATGCTTAAATAACCCTTTTGTAAGCATAATAACACGTTTGCATTGAAAGGAACAGAAATATTCACTTGTCATGTTTTTATGCGTGCAAAATGCTTTTCAGAGCGAGAGAAGCACTTTTTGACCAACAATGTGATTCTGACATTTCAATGTTGATATTGCTCAAAACTAATGGAATTCACTCCCAAATGGTGGTTTCTGCTTAAATAACCCTTTTGTAAGCATATTAACACGTTTCCATTGAAAGTAACAGAAATATTCACTTTTCTAGTTTTTATGTGTGCAAAATGCTTTTCAGAGCGAGAGAAGCACTTTTTGACCAACAATGTGATTCCGACCATACAATGTTGATGTTGCTCAAAACTAATGGAATTGACTCCCAAATGGTGGTTTATGCTTAAATAACCCTTTTGCAAGCATTATAACACGTTTGCATTGAAAGGAACAGAAATATTCACTTTTCTAGTTTTTATGTGTGCAAAATGCTTTTCAGAGCGAGAGAAGCACTTTTTGACCAACAATGCGATTCTAACCTTACAATGTTGATATTGCTCAAAACTAATGGAATTCACTCCCAAATGGTGGTTTCTGCTTAAATAACCCTTTTGTAAGCATATTAACACGTTTCCATTGAAAGTAACAGAAATATTCACTTTTCTAGTTTTTATGTGTGCAAAATGCTTTTCAGAGCGAGAGAAGCACTTTTTGACCAACAATGTGATTCCGACCATACAATGTTGATGTTGCTCAAAACTAATGGAATTGACTCCCAAATGGTGGTTTATGCTTAAATAACCCTTTTGCAAGCATTATAACACGTTTGCATTGAAAGGAACAGAAATATTCACTTTTCTAGTTTTTATGTGTGCAAAATGCTTTTCAGAGCGAGAGAAGCACTTTTTCACCAACAATGTGATTCTGACCTTACAATGTTGATATTGCTCAAAACTAATGAAATCCACTCCCAAATGGTGGTTTATGCTTAAATAACCCTTTTGTAAGCATAATAACACGTTTGAATTGAAAGGAACAGAAATATTCACTTTTCTAGTTTTTATGTGTGCAAAATGCTTTTCAGAGCGAGAGAAGCACTTTTTGACCAACAATGCGATTCTGACCTTACAATGTTGATATTGCTCAAAACTAATGGAATTCACTCCCAAATGGTGGTTTATGCTTAAATAACCCTTTTGTAAGCATATTAACACGTTTCCATTGAAAGTAACAGAAATATTCACTTTTCTAGTTTTTATGTGTGCAAAATGCTTTTCAGAGCGAGAGAAGCACTTTTTGACCAACAATGTGATTCTGACCTTACAATGTTGATATTGCTCAAAACTGATGGAATTCACTCCCAAATGGTGGTTTATGCTTAAATAACCCTTTTGTAAGCATAATAACACGTTTGCATTGAAAGGAACAGAAATATTCACTTGTCATGTTTTTATGCGTGCAAAATGCTTTTCAGAGCGAGAGAAGCACTTTTTGACCAACAATGTGATTCTGACATTTCAATGTTGATATTGCTCAAAACTAATGGAATTGACTCCCAAATGGTGGTTTATGCTTAAATAACCCTTTTGCAAGCATTATAACACGTTTGCATTGAAAGGAACAGAAAAATTCACTTTTCTAGTTTTTATGTGTGCAAAATGCTTTTCAGAGCGAGAAAAGCACTTTTTGACCAACAATGTGATTCTGACCTTACAATGTTGATATTGCTCAAAACTAATGAAATCCACTCCCAAATGGTGTTTTATGCTTAAATAACCCTTTTGTAAGCATAATAACACGTTTGAATTGAAAGGAACAGAAATATTCACTTTTCTAGTTTTTATGTGTGCAAAATGCTTTTCAGAGCGAGAGAAGCACTTTTTGACCAACAATGCGATTCTAACCTTACAATGTTGATATTGCTCAAAACTAATGGAATTCACTCCCAAATGGTGGTTTCTGCTTAAATAACCCTTTTGTAAGCATATTAACACGTTTCCATTGAAAGTAACAGAAATATTCACTTTTCTAGTTTTTATGTGTGCAAAATGCTTTTCAGAGCGAGAGAAGCACTTTTTGACCAACAATGTGATTCCGACCATACAATGTTGATGTTGCTCAAAACTAATGGAATTGACTCCCAAATGGTGGTTTATGCTTAAATAACCCTTTTGCAAGCATTATAACACGTTTGCATTGAAAGGAACAGAAATATTCACTTTTCTAGTTTTTATGTGTGCAAAATGCTTTTCAGAGCGAGAGAAGCACTTTTTCACCAACAATGTGATTCTGACCTTACAATGTTGATATTGCTCAAAACTAATGAAATCCACTCCCAAATGGTGGTTTATGCTTAAATAACCCTTTTGTAAGCATAATAACACGTTTGAATTGAAAGGAACAGAAATATTCACTTGTCAAGTTTTTATGCGTGCAAAATGCTTTTCAGAGCGAGAGAAGCACTTTTTGACCAACAATGTGATTCTGACATTTCAATGTTGATGTTGCTCAAAACTAATGGAATTCACTCCCAAATGGTGGTTTATGCTTAAATAACCCTTTTGCAAGCATTATAACACGTTTGCATTGAAAGGAACAGAAATATTCACTTTTCTAGTTTTTATGTGTGCAAAATGCTTTTCAGAGCGAGAGAAGCACTTTTTGACCAACAATGTGATTCTGACCTTACAATGTTGATATTGCTCAAAACTAATGAAATCCACTCCCAAATGGTGGTTTATGCTTAAATAACCCTTTTGTAAGCATAATAACACGTTTGCATTGAAAGGAACAGAAATATTCACTTGTCATGTTTTTATGCGTGCAAAATGCTTTTCAGAGCGAGAGAAGCACTTTTTGACCAACAATGTGATTCTGACATTTCAATGTTGATATTGCTCAAAACTAATGGAATTCACTCCCAAATGGTGGTTTCTGCTTAAATAACCCTTTTGTAAGCATATTAACACGTTTCCATTGAAAGTAACAGAAATATTCACTTTTCTAGTTTTTATGTGTGCAAAATGCTTTTCAGAGCGAGAGAAGCACTTTTTGACCAACAATGTGATTCCGACCATACAATGTTGATGTTGCTCAAAACTAATGGAATTGACTCCCAAATGGTGGTTTATGCTTAAATAACCCTTTTGCAAGCATTATAACACGTTTGCATTGAAAGGAACAGAAATATTCACTTTTCTAGTTTTTATGTGTGCAAAATGCTTTTCAGAGCGAGAGAAGCACTTTTTCACCAACAATGTGATTCTGACCTTACAATGTTGATATTGCTCAAAACTAATGAAATCCACTCCCAAATGGTGGTTTATGCTTAAATAACCCTTTTGTAAGCATAATAACACGTTTGAATTGAAAGGAACAGAAATATTCACTTGTCAAGTTTTTATGCGTGCAAAATGCTTTTCAGAGCGAGAGAAGCACTTTTTGACCAACAATGTGATTCTGACATTTCAATGTTGATGTTGCTCAAAACTAATGGAATTCACTCCCAAATGGTGGTTTATGCTTAAATAACCCTTTTGCAAGCATTATAACACGTTTGCATTGAAAGGAACAGAAATATTCACTTTTCTAGTTTTTATGTGTGCAAAATGCTTTTCAGAGCGAGAGAAGCACTTTTTGACCAACAATGTGATTCTGACCTTACAATGTTGATATTGCTCAAAACTAATGAAATCCACTCCCAAATGGTGGTTTATGCTTAAATAACCCTTTTGTAAGCATAATAACACGTTTGCATTGAAAGGAACAGAAATATTCACTTGTCATGTTTTTATGCGTGCAAAATGCTTTTCAGAGCGAGAGAAGCACTTTTTGACCAACAATGTGATTCTGACATTTCAATGTTGATATTGCTCAAAACTAATGGAATTCACTCCCAAATGGTGGTTTATGCTTAAATAACCCTTTTGCAAGCATTATAACACGTTTGCATTGAAAGGAACAGAAATATTCACTTTTGTAGTTTTTATGTGTGCAAAATGCTTTTCAGAGCGAGAGAAGCACTTTTTGACCAACAATGTGATTCTGACCTTACAATGTTGATATTGCACAAAACTAATGAAATCCACTCCCAAATGGTGGTTTATGCTTAAATAACCCTTTTGTAAGCATAATAACACGTTTGAATTGAAAGGAACAGAAATATTCACTTGTCAAGTTTTTATGCGTGCAAAATGCTTTTCAGAGCGAGAGAAGCACTTTTTGACCAACAATGTGATTCTGACATTTCAATGTTGATATTGCTCAAAACTAATGGAATTCACTCCCAAATGGTGGTTTATGCTTAAATAACCCTTTTGCAAGCATTATAACACGTTTGCATTGAAAGGAACAGAAATATTCACTTTTCTAGTTTTTATGTGTGCAAAATGCTTTTCAGAGCGAGAGAAGCACTTTTTGACCAACAATGTGATTCTGACCTTACAATGTTGATATTGCTCAAAACTAATGAAATCCACTCCCAAATGGTGGTTTATGCTTAAATAACCCTTTTGTAAGCATAATAACACGTTTGAATTGAAAGGAACAGAAATATTCACTTGTCAAGTTTTTATGCGTGCAAAATGCTTTTCAGAGCGAGAGAAGCACTTTTTGACCAACAATGTGATTCTGACCTTACAATGTTGATATTGCTCAAAACTAATGGAATCCACTCCCAAATGGTGGTATATGCTTAAATAACCATTTTGTAAGCATATTAACACGTTTCCATTGAAAGGAACAGAAATATTCACTTGTCAAGTTTTTATGCGTGCAAAATGCTTTTCAGAGCGAGAGAAGCACTTTTTGACCAACAATGTGATTCCGACCATAGAATGTTGATGTTGCTCAAAACTGATGGAATTCACTCCCAAATGGTGGTTTATGCTTAAATAACCCTTTTGTAAGCATAATAACACGTTTGAATTGAAAGGAACAGAAATATTCACTTGTCATGTTTTTATGCGTGCAAAATGCTTTTCAGAGCGAGAGAAGCACTTTTTGACCAACAATGTGATTCTGACATTTCAATGTTGATATTGCTCAAAACTAATGGAATTCACTCCCAAATGGTGGTTTATGCTTAAATAACCCTTTGCAAGCATTATAACACGTTTGCATTGAAAGGAACAGAAATATTCACTTTTCTAGTTTTTATGTGTGCAAAATGCTTTTCAGAGCGAGAGAAGCACTTTTTGACCAACAATGTGATTCTGACCTTACAATGTTGATATTGCTCAAAACTAATGGAATCCACTCCCAAATGGTGGTTTATGCTTAAATATTCCTTTTGTAAGCATAATAACACGTTTGAATTGAAAGGAACAGAAATATTCACTTGTCAAGTTTTTATGCGTGCAAAACGCTTTTCAGAGCGAGAGAAGCACTTTTTGACCAACAATGCGATTCTAACCTTACAATGTTGATATTGCTCAAAACTAATGGAATTCACTCCCAAATGGTGGTTTATGCTTAAATAACCCTTTTGTAAGCATATTAACACGTTTCCATTGAAAGTAACAGAAATATTCACTTTTCTAGTTTTTATGTGTGCAAAATGCTTTTCAGAGCGAGAGAAGCACTTTTTGACCAACAATGTGATTCCGACCATAGAATGTTGATGTTGCTCAAAACTAATGGAATTCACTCCCAAATGGTGGTTTATGCTTAAATAACCCTTTTGTAAGCATAATAACACGTTTGAATTGAAAGGAACAGAAATATTCACTTGTCATGTTTTTATGTGTGCAAAATGCTTTTCAGAGCGAGAGAAGCACTTTTTGACCAACAATGTGATTCTGACCTTACAATGTTGATATTGCTCAAAACTAATGGAATTCACTCCCAAATGGTGGTTTATGCTTAAATAACCCTTTTGTAAGCATATTAACACGTTTCCATTGAAAGTAACAGAAATATTCACTTTTCTAGTTTTTATGTGTGCAAAATGCTTTTCAGAGCGAGAGAAGCACTTTTTGACCAACAATGCGATTCTAACCTTACAATGTTGATATTGCTCAAAACTAATGGAATTCACTCCCAAATGGTGGTTTATGCTTAAATAACCCTTTTGTAAGCATATTAACACGTTTCCATTGAAAGTAACAGAAATATTCACTTTTGTAGTTTTTATGTGTGCAAAATGCTTTTCAGAGCGAGAGAAGCACTTTTTGACCAACAATGCGATTCTAACCTTACAATGTTGATATTGCTCAAAACTAATGGAATTCACTCCCAAATGGTGGTTTATGCTTAAATAACCCTTTTGTAAGCATATTAACACGTTTCCATTGAAAGTAACAGAAATATTCACTTTTCTAGTTTTTATGTGTGCAAAATGCTTTTCAGAGCGAGAGAAGCACTTTTTGACCAACAATGTGATTCTGACCTTACAATGTTGATATTGCTCAAAACTAATGAAATCCACTCCCAAATGGTGGTTTATGCTTAAATAACCCTTTTGTAAGCATAATAACACGTTTGAATTGAAAGGAACAGAAATATTCACTTGTCAAGTTTTTATGCGTGCAAAATGCTTTTCAGAGCGAGAGAAGCACTTTTTGACCAACAATGTGATTCTGACCTTACAATGTTGATATTGCTCAAAACTAATGAAATCCACTCCCAAATGGTGTTTTATGCTTAAATAACCCTTTTGTAAGCATAATAACACGTTTGAATTGAAAGGAACAGAAATATTCACTTGTCAAGTTTTTATGCGTGCAAAATGCTTTTCAGAGCGAGAGAAGCACTTTTTGACCAACAATGCGATTCTAACCTTACAATGTTGATATTGCTCAAAACTAATGGAATTCACTCCCAAATGGTGGTTTATGCTTAAATAACCCTTTTGTAAGCATATTAACACGTTTCCATTGAAAGTAACAGAAATATTCACTTTTCTAGTTTTTATGTGTGCAAAATGCTTTTCAGAGCGAGAGAAGCACTTTTTGACCAACAATGTGATTCCGACCATACAATGTTGATGTTGCTCAAAACTAATGGAATTGACTCCCAAATGGTGGTTTATGCTTAAATAACCCTTTTGCAAGCATTATAACACGTTTGCATTGAAAGGAACAGAAATATTCACTTTTCTAGTTTTTATGTGTGCAAAATGCTTTTCAGAGCGAGAGAAGCACTTTTTCACCAACAATGTGATTCTGACCTTACAATGTTGATATTGCTCAAAACTAATGAAATCCACTCCCAAATGGTGGTTTATGCTTAAATAACCCTTTTGTAAGCATAATAACACGTTTGAATTGAAAGGAACAGAAATATTCACTTGTCAAGTTTTTATGCGTGCAAAATGCTTTTCAGAGCGAGAGAAGCACTTTTTGACCAACAATGTGATTCTGACATTTCAATGTTGATATTGCTCAAAACTAATGGAATTCACTCCCAAATGGTGGTTTATGCTTAAATAACCCTTTTGCAAGCATTATAACACGTTTGCATTGAAAGGAACAGAAATATTCACTTTTCTAGTTTTTAGGTGTGCAAAATGCTTTTCAGAGCGAGAGAAGCACTTTTTGACCAACAATGTGATTCTGACCTTACAATGTTGATATTGCTCAAAACTAATGAAATCCACTCCCAAATGGTGGTTTATGCTTAAATAACCCTTTTGTAAGCATAATAACACGTTTGAATTGAAAGGAACAGAAATATTCACTTGTCAAGTTTTTATGCGTGCAAAATGCTTTTCAGAGCGAGAGAAGCACTTTTTGACCAACAATGAGATTCTGACCTTACAATGTTGATATTGCTCAAAACTAATGGAATCCACTCCCAAATGGTGGTTTATGCTTAAATAACCCTTTTGTAAGCATAATAAAACGTTTGAATTGAAAGGAACAGAAATATTCACTTGTCAAGTTTTTATGCGTGCAAAATGCTTTTCAGAGCCAGAGAAGCACTTTTTGACCAACAATGCGATTCTGACCTTACAATGTTGATATTGCTCAAAACTAATGGAATCGACTCCCAAATGGTGGTTTATGCTTAAATAACCCTTTTGTAAGCATAATAACACGTTTGCATTGAAAGGAACAGAAATATTCACTTGTCATGTTTTTATGCGTGCAAAATGCTTTTCAGAGCGAGAGAAGCACTTTTTGACCAACAATGTGATTCTGACATTTCAATGTTGATATTGCTCAAAACTAATGGAATTCACTCCCAAATGGTGGTTTATGCTTAAATAACCCTTTTGCAAGCATTATAACACGTTTGCATTGAAAGGAACAGAAATATTCACTTTTGTAGTTTTTATGTGTGCAAAATGCTTTTCAGAGCGAGAGAAGCACTTTTTGACCAACAATGTGATTCTGACCTTACAATGTTGATATTGCTCAAAACTAATGAAATCCACTCCCAAATGGTGGTTTATGCTTAAATAACCCTTTTGTAAGCATAATAACACGTTTGAATTGAAAGGAACAGAAATATTCACTTGTCAAGTTTTTATGCGTGCAAAATGCTTTTCAGAGCGAGAGAAGCACTTTTTGACCAACAATGTGATTCTGACATTTCAATGTTGATATTGCTCAAAACTAATGGAATTCACTCCCAAATGGTGGTTTATGCTTAAATAACCCTTTTGCAAGCATTATAACATGTTTGCATTGAAAGGAACAGAAATATTCACTTTTCTAGTTTTTATGTGTGCAAAATGCTTTTCAGAGCGAGAGAAGCACTTTTTGACCAACAATGTGATTTTACCTTACAATGTTGATATTGCTCAAAACTAATGAAATCCACTCCCAAATGGTGGTTTATGCTTAAATAACCCTTTTGTAAGCATAATAACACGTTTGAATTGAAAGGAACAGAAATATTCACTTGTCAAGTTTTTATGCGTGCAAAATGCTTTTCAGAGCGAGAGAAGCACTTTTTGACCAACAATGTGATTCTGACCTTACAATGTTGATATTGCTCAAAACTAATGGAATCCACTCCCAAATGGTGGTTTATGCTTAAATAACCCTTTTGTAAGCATATTAACACGTTTCCATTGAAAGGAACAGAAATATTCACTTGTCAAGTTTTTATGCGTGCAAAATGCTTTTCAGAGCGAGAGAAGCACTTTTTGACCAACAATGTGATTCCGACCATAGAATGTTGATGTTGCTCAAAACTAATGGAATTCACTCCCAAATGGTGGTTTATGCTTAAATAACCCTTTTGTAAGCATAATAACACGTTTGAATTGAAAGGAACAGAAATATTCACTTGTCAAGTTTTTATGCGTGCAAAATGCTTTTCAGAGCGAGAGAAGCACTTTTTGACCAACAATGTGATTCTGACCTTACAATGTTGATATTGCTCAAAACTAATGGAATCCACTCCCAAATGGTGGTTTATGCTTAAATAACCCTTTTGTAAGCATATTAACAAGTTTCCATTGAAAGGAACAGAAATATTCACTTGTCAAGTTTTTATGCGTGCAAAATGCTTTTCAGAGCGAGAGAAGCACTTTTTGACCAACAATGTGATTCCGACCATAGAATGTTGATGTTGCTCAAAACTAATGGAATTCACTCCCAAATTGTGGTTTATGCTTAAATAACCCTTTTGTAAGCATAATAACACGTTTGAATTGAAAGGAACAGAAATATTCACTTGTCATGTTTTTATGCGTGCAAAATGCTTTTCAGAGCGAGAGAAGCACTTTTTGACCAACAATGTGATTCTGACCTTACAATGTTGATATTGCTCAAAACTAATGAAATCCACTCCCAAATGGTGTTTTATGCTTAAATAACCCTTTTGTAAGCATAATAACACGTTTGAATTGAAAGGAACAGAAATATTCACTTGTCAAGTTTTTATGCGTGCAAAATGCTTTTCAGAGCGAGAGAAGCACTTTTTGACCAACAATGTGATTCTGACCTTACAATGTTGATATTGCTCAAAACTAATGAAATCCACTCCCAAATGGTGGTTTATGCTTAAATAACCCTTTTGTAAGCATAATAACACGTTTGAATTGAAAGGAACAGAAATATTCACTTGTCAAGTTTTTATGCGTGCAAAATGCTTTTCAGAGCGAGAGAAGCACTTTTTGACCAACAATGTGATTCTGACCTTACAATGTTGATATTGCTCAAAACTAATGGAATCCACTCCCAAATGGTGGTTTATGCTTAAATAACCCTTTTGTAAGCATATTAACACGTTTCCATTGAAAGGAACAGAAATATTCACTTGTCAAGTTTTTATGCGTGCAAAATGCTTTTCAGAGCGAGAGAAGCACTTTTTGACCAACAATGTGATTCTGACCTTACAATGTTGATATTGCTCAAAACTAATGAAATCCACTCCCAAATGGTGGTTTATGCTTAAATAACCCTTTTGTAAGCATAATAACACGTTTGAATTGAAAGGAACAGAAATATTCACTTGTCAAGTTTTTATGCGTGCAAAATGCTTTTCAGAGCGAGAGAAGCACTTTTTGACCAACAATGTGATTCTGACATTTCAATGTTGATATTGCTCAAAACTAATGGAATTCACTCCCAAATGGTGGTTTATGCTTAAATAACCCTTTGCAAGCATTATAACACGTTTGCATTGAAAGGAACAGAAATATTCACTTTTCTAGTTTTTATGTGTGCAAAATGCTTTTCAGAGCGAGAGAAGCACTTTTTGACCAACAATGTGATTCTGACCTTACAATGTTGATATTGCTCAAAACTAATGGAATCCACTCCCAAATGGTGGTTTATGCTTAAATATTCCTTTTGTAAGCATAATAACACGTTTGAATTGAAAGGAACAGAAATATTCACTTGTCAAGTTTTTATGCGTGCAAAACGCTTTTCAGAGCGAGAGAAGCACTTTTTGACCAACAATGCGATTCTAACCTTACAATGTTGATATTGCTCAAAACTAATGGAATTCACTCCCAAATGGTGGTTTATGCTTAAATAACCCTTTTGTAAGCATATTAACACGTTTCCATTGAAAGTAACAGAAATATTCACTTTTCTAGTTTTTATGTGTGCAAAATGCTTTTCAGAGCGAGAGAAGCACTTTTTGACCAACAATGCGATTCTAACCTTACAATGTTGATATTGCTCAAAACTAATGGAATTCACTCCCAAATGGTGGTTTATGCTTAAATAACCCTTTTGTAAGCATATTAACACGTTTCCATTGAAAGTAACAGAAATATTCACTTTTCTAGTTTTTATGTGTGCAAAATGCTTTTCAGAGCGAGAGAAGCACTTTTTGACCAACAATGCGATTCTAACCTTACAATGTTGATATTGCTCAAAACTAATGGAATTCACTCCCAAATGGTGGTTTATGCTTAAATAACCCTTTTGTAAGCATATTAACACGTTTCCATTGAAAGTAACAGAAATATTCACTTTTCTAGTTTTTATGTGTGCAAAATGCTTTTCAGAGCGAGAGAGCACTTTTTGACCAACAATGTGATTCTGACCTTACAATGTTGATATTGCTCAAAACTAATGAAATCCACTCCCAAATGGTGGTTTATGCTTAAATAACCCTTTTGTAAGCATAATAACACGTTTGAATTGAAAGGAACAGAAATATTCACTTGTCAAGTTTTTATGCGTGCAAAATGCTTTTCAGAGCGAGAGAAGCACTTTTTGACCAACAATGTGATTCTGACATTTCAATGTTGATATTGCTCAAAACTAATGGAATTGACTCCCAAATGGTGGTTTATGCTTAAATAACCCTTTTGCAAGCATTATAACACGTTTGCATTGAAAGGAACAGAAAAATTCACTTTTCTAGTTTTTATGTGTGCAAAATGCTTTTCAGAGCGAGAAAAGCACTTTTTGACCAACAATGTGATTCTGACCTTACAATGTTGATATTGCTCAAAACTAATGAAATCCACTCCCAAATGGTGTTTTATGCTTAAATAACCCTTTTGTAAGCATAATAACACGTTTGAATTGAAAGGAACAGAAATATTCACTTGTCATGTTTTTATGTGTGCAAAATGCTTTTCAGAGCGAGAGAAGCACTTTTTGACCAACAATGTGATTCTGACCTTACAATGTTGATATTGCTCAAAACTAATGGAATCCACTCCCAAATGGTGGTTTATGCTTAAATAACCCTTTTGTAAGCATATTAACACGTTTCCATTGAAAGGAACAGAAATATTCACTTGTCAAGTTTTTATGCGTGCAAAATGCTTTTCAGAGCGAGAGAAGCACTTTTTGACCAACAATGTGATTCTGACCTTACAATGTTGATATTGCTCAAAACTAATGAAATCCACTCCCAAATGGTGGTTTATGCTTAAATAACCCTTTTGTAAGCATAATAACACGTTTGAATTGAAAGGAACAGAAATATTCACTTGTCAAGTTTTTATGCGTGCAAAATGCTTTTCAGAGCGAGAGAAGCACTTTTTGACCAACAATGTGATTCTGACATTTCAATGTTGATATTGCTCAAAACTAATGGAATTCACTCCCAAATGGTGGTTTATGCTTAAATAACCCTTTGCAAGCATTATAACACGTTTGCATTGAAAGGAACAGAAATATTCACTTTTCTAGTTTTTATGTGTGCAAAATGCTTTTCAGAGCGAGAGAAGCACTTTTTGACCAACAATGTGATTCTGACCTTACAATGTTGATATTGCTCAAAACTAATGGAATCCACTCCCAAATGGTGGTTTATGCTTAAATATTCCTTTTGTAAGCATAATAACACGTTTGAATTGAAAGGAACAGAAATATTCACTTGTCAAGTTTTTATGCGTGCAAAACGCTTTTCAGAGCGAGAGAAGCACTTTTTGACCAACAATGCGATTCTAACCTTACAATGTTGATATTGCTCAAAACTAATGGAATTCACTCCCAAATGGTGGTTTATGCTTAAATAACCCTTTTGTAAGCATATTAACACGTTTCCATTGAAAGTAACAGAAATATTCACTTTTCTAGTTTTTATGTGTGCAAAATGCTTTTCAGAGCGAGAGAAGCACTTTTTGACCAACAATGTGATTCCGACCATAGAATGTTGATGTTGCTCAAAACTAATGAAATCCACTCCCAAATGGTGGTTTATGCTTAAATAACCCTTTTGTAAGCATAATAACACGTTTGAATTGAAAGGAACAGAAATATTCACTTGTCAAGTTTTTATGCGTGCAAAATGCTTTTCAGAGCGAGAGAAGCACTTTTTGACCAACAATGTGATTCTGACATTTCAATGTTGATATTGCTCAAAACTAATGGAATTCACTCCCAAATGGTGGTTTATGCTTAAATAACCCTTTGCAAGCATTATAACACGTTTGCATTGAAAGGAACAGAAATATTCACTTTTCTAGTTTTTATGTGTGCAAAATGCTTTTCAGAGCGAGAGAAGCACTTTTTGACCAACAATGTGATTCTGACCTTACAATGTTGATATTGCTCAAAACTAATGGAATCCACTCCCAAATGGTGGTTTATGCTTAAATATTCCTTTTGTAAGCATAATAACACGTTTGAATTGAAAGGAACAGAAATATTCACTTGTCAAGTTTTTATGCGTGCAAAACGCTTTTCAGAGCGAGAGAAGCACTTTTTGACCAACAATGCGATTCTAACCTTACAATGTTGATATTGCTCAAAACTAATGGAATTCACTCCCAAATGGTGGTTTATGCTTAAATAACCCTTTTGTAAGCATATTAACACGTTTCCATTGAAAGTAACAGAAATATTCACTTTTCTAGTTTTTATGTGTGCAAAATGCTTTTCAGAGCGAGAGAAGCACTTTTTGACCAACAATGCGATTCTAACCTTACAATGTTGATATTGCTCAAAACTAATGGAATTCACTCCCAAATGGTGGTTTATGCTTAAATAACCCTTTTGTAAGCATATTAACACGTTTCCATTGAAAGTAACAGAAATATTCACTTTTCTAGTTTTTATGTGTGCAAAATGCTTTTCAGAGCGAGAGAAGCACTTTTTGACCAACAATGCGATTCTAACCTTACAATGTTGATATTGCTCAAAACTAATGGAATTCACTCCCAAATGGTGGTTTATGCTTAAATAACCCTTTTGTAAGCATATTAACACGTTTCCATTGAAAGTAACAGAAATATTCACTTTTCTAGTTTTTATGTGTGCAAAATGCTTTTCAGAGCGAGAGAAGCACTTTTTGACCAACAATGTGATTCTGACCTTACAATGTTGATATTGCTCAAAACTAATGAAATCCACTCCCAAATGGTGGTTTATGCTTAAATAACCCTTTTGTAAGCATAATAACACGTTTGAATTGAAAGGAACAGAAATATTCACTTGTCAAGTTTTTATGCGTGCAAAATGCTTTTCAGAGCGAGAGAAGCACTTTTTGACCAACAATGTGATTCTGACATTTCAATGTTGATATTGCTCAAAACTAATGGAATTGACTCCCAAATGGTGGTTTATGCTTAAATAACCCTTTTGCAAGCATTATAACACGTTTGCATTGAAAGGAACAGAAAAATTCACTTTTCTAGTTTTTATGTGTGCAAAATGCTTTTCAGAGCGAGAAAAGCACTTTTTGACCAACAATGTGATTCTGACCTTACAATGTTGATATTGCTCAAAACTAATGAAATCCACTCCCAAATGGTGTTTTATGCTTAAATAACCCTTTTGTAAGCATAATAACACGTTTGAATTGAAAGGAACAGAAATATTCACTTGTCATGTTTTTATGTGTGCAAAATGCTTTTCAGAGCGAGAGAAGCACTTTTTGACCAACAATGTGATTCTGACCTTACAATGTTGATATTGCTCAAAACTAATGGAATCCACTCCCAAATGGTGGTTTATGCTTAAATAACCCTTTTGTAAGCATATTAACACGTTTCCATTGAAAGGAACAGAAATATTCACTTGTCAAGTTTTTATGCGTGCAAAATGCTTTTCAGAGCGAGAGAAGCACTTTTTGACCAACAATGTGATTCCGACCATAGAATGTTGATGTTGCTCAAAACTAATGGAATTCACTCCCAAATGGTGGTTTATGCTTAAATAACCCTTTTGTAAGCATAATAACACGTTTGAATTGAAAGGAACAGAAATATTCACTTGTCATGTTTTTATGTGTGCAAAATGCTTTTCAGAGCGAGAGAAGCACTTTTTGACCAACAATGTGATTCTGACCTTACAATGTTGATATTGCTCAAAACTAATGGAATTCACTCCCAAATGGTGGTTTATGCTTAAATAACCCTTTTGTAAGCATATTAACACGTTTCCATTGAAAGTAACAGAAATATTCACTTTTCTAGTTTTTATGTGTGCAAAATGCTTTTCAGAGCGAGAGAAGCACTTTTTGACCAACAATGCGATTCTAACCTTACAATGTTGATATTGCTCAAAACTAATGGAATTCACTCCCAAATGGTGGTTTATGCTTAAATAACCCTTTTGTAAGCATATTAACACGTTTCCATTGAAAGTAACAGAAATATTCACTTTTGTAGTTTTTATGTGTGCAAAATGCTTTTCAGAGCGAGAGAAGCACTTTTTGACCAACAATGCGATTCTAACCTTACAATGTTGATATTGCTCAAAACTAATGGAATTCACTCCCAAATGGTGGTTTATGCTTAAATAACCCTTTTGTAAGCATATTAACACGTTTCCATTGAAAGTAACAGAAATATTCACTTTTCTAGTTTTTATGTGTGCAAAATGCTTTTCAGAGCGAGAGAAGCACTTTTTGACCAACAATGTGATTCTGACCTTACAATGTTGATATTGCTCAAAACTAATGAAATCCACTCCCAAATGGTGGTTTATGCTTAAATAACCCTTTTGTAAGCATAATAACACGTTTGAATTGAAAGGAACAGAAATATTCACTTGTCAAGTTTTTATGCGTGCAAAATGCTTTTCAGAGCGAGAGAAGCACTTTTTGACCAACAATGTGATTCTGACATTTCAATGTTGATATTGCTCAAAACTAATGGAATTGACTCCCAAATGGTGGTTTATGCTTAAATAACCCTTTTGCAAGCATTATAACACGTTTGCATTGAAAGGAACAGAAAAATTCACTTTTCTAGTTTTTATGTGTGCAAAATGCTTTTCAGAGCGAGAAAAGCACTTTTTGACCAACAATGTGATTCTGACCTTACAATGTTGATATTGCTCAAAACTAATGAAATCCACTCCCAAATGGTGTTTTATGCTTAAATAACCCTTTTGTAAGCATAATAACACGTTTGAATTGAAAGGAACAGAAATATTCACTTGTCATGTTTTTATGTGTGCAAAATGCTTTTCAGAGCGAGAGAAGCACTTTTTGACCAACAATGTGATTCTGACCTTACAATGTTGATATTGCTCAAAACTAATGGAATTCACTCCCAAATGGTGGTTTATGCTTAAATAACCCTTTTGTAAGCATATTAACACGTTTCCATTGAAAGTAACAGAAATATTCACTTTTCTAGTTTTTATGTGTGCAAAATGCTTTTCAGAGCGAGAGAAGCACTTTTTGACCAACAATGCGATTCTAACCTTACAATGTTGATATTGCTCAAAACTAATGGAATTCACTCCCAAATGGTGGTTTATGCTTAAATAACCCTTTTGTAAGCATATTAACACGTTTCCATTGAAAGTAACAGAAATATTCACTTTTCTAGTTTTTATGTGTGCAAAATGCTTTTCAGAGCGAGAGAAGCACTTTTTGACCAACAATGCGATTCTAACCTTACAATGTTGATATTGCTCAAAACTAATGGAATTCACTCCCAATTGGTGGTTTATGCTTAAATAACCCTTTTGTAAGCATATTAACACGTTTCCATTGAAAGTAACAGAAATATTCACTTTTCTAGTTTTTATGCGTGCAAAATGCTTTTCAGAGCGAGAGAAGCACTTTTTGACCAACAATGTGATTCTGACCTTACAATGTTGATATTGCTCAAAACTAATGGAATTGACTCCCAAATGGTGGTTTATGCTTAAATAACCCTTTTGCAAGCATTATAACACGTTTGCATTGAAAGGAACAGAAAAATTCACTTTTCTAGTTTTTATGTGTGCAAAATGCTTTTCAGAGCGAGAAAAGCACTTTTTGACCAACAATGTGATTCTGACCTTACAATGTTGATATTGCTCAAAACTAATGAAATCCACTCCCAAATGGTGTTTTATGCTTAAATAACCCTTTTGTAAGCATAATAACACGTTTGAATTGAAAGGAACAGAAATATTCACTTGTCATGTTTTTATGTGTGCAAAATGCTTTTCAGAGCGAGAGAAGCACTTTTTGACCAACAATGTGATTCTGACCTTACAATGTTGATATTGCTCAAAACTAATGGAATTCACTCCCAAATGGTGGTTTATGCTTAAATAACCCTTTTGTAAGCATATTAACACGTTTCCATTGAAAGTAACAGAAATATTCACTTTTCTAGTTTTTATGTGTGCAAAATGCTTTTCAGATCGAGAGAAGCACTTTTTGAACAACAATGCGATTCTAACCTTACAATGTTGATATTGCTCAAAACTAATGGAATTCACTCCCAAATGGTGGTTTATGCTTAAATAACCCTTTTGTAAGCATATTAACACGTTTCCATTGAAAGTAACAGAAATATTCACTTTTCTAGTTTTTATGTGTGCAAAATGCTTTTCAGAGCGAGAGAAGCACTTTTTGACCAACAATGCGATTCTAACCTTACAATGTTGATATTGCTCAAAACTAATGGAATTCACTCCCAAATGGTGGTTTATGCTTAAATAACCCTTTTGTAAGCATATTAACACTTTTCCATTGAAAGTAACAGAAATATTCACTTTTCTAGTTTTTATGTGTGCAAAATGCTTTTCAGAGCGAGAGAAGCACTTTTTGACCAACAATGTGATTCTGACCTTACAATGTTGATATTGCTCAAAACTAATGAAATCCACTCCCAAATGGTGGTTTATGCTTAAATAACCCTTTTGTAAGCATAATAACACGTTTGAATTGAAAGGAACAGAAATATTCACTTGTCAAGTTTTTATGCGTGCAAAATGCTTTTCAGAGCGAGAGAAGCACTTTTTGACCAACAATGTGATTCTGACATTTCAATGTTGATATTGCTCAAAACTAATGGAATTGACTCCCAAATGGTGGTTTATGCTTAAATAACCCTTTTGCAAGCATTATAACACGTTTGCATTGAAAGGAACAGAAAAATTCACTTTTCTAGTTTTTATGTGTGCAAAATGCTTTTCAGAGCGAGAAAAGCACTTTTTGACCAACAATGTGATTCTGACCTTACAATGTTGATATTGCTCAAAACTAATGAAATCCACTCCCAAATGGTGTTTTATGCTTAAATAACCCTTTTGTAAGCATAATAACACGTTTGAATTGAAAGGAACAGAAATATTCACTTGTCATGTTTTTATGTGTGCAAAATGCTTTTCAGAGCGAGAGAAGCACTTTTTGACCAACAATGTGATTCTGACCTTACAATGTTGATATTGCTCAAAACTAATGGAATCCACTCCCAAATGGTGGTTTATGCTTAAATAACCCTTTTGTAAGCATATTAACACGTTTCCATTGAAAGGAACAGAAATATTCACTTGTCAAGTTTTTATGCGTGCAAAATGCTTTTCAGAGCGAGAGAAGCACTTTTTGACCAACAATGTGATTCTGACCTTACAATGTTGATATTGCTCAAAACTAATGAAATCCACTCCCAAATGGTGGTTTATGCTTAAATAACCCTTTTGTAAGCATAATAACACGTTTGAATTGAAAGGAACAGAAATATTCACTTGTCAAGTTTTTATGCGTGCAAAATGCTTTTCAGAGCGAGAGAAGCACTTTTTGACCAACAATGTGATTCTGACATTTCAATGTTGATATTGCTCAAAACTAATGGAATTGACTCCCAAATGGTGGTTTATGCTTAAATAACCCTTTTGCAAGCATTATAACACGTTTGCATTGAAAGGAACAGAAAAATTCACTTTTCTAGTTTTTATGTGTGCAAAATGCTTTTCAGAGCGAGAAAAGCACTTTTTGACCAACAATGTGATTCTGACCTTACAATGTTGATATTGCTCAAAACTAATGAAATCCACTCCCAAATGGTGTTTTATGCTTAAATAACCCTTTTGTAAGCATAATAACACGTTTGAATTGAAAGGAACAGAAATATTCACTTGTCATGTTTTTATGTGTGCAAAATGCTTTTCAGAGCGAGAGAAGCACTTTTTGACCAACAATGTGATTCTGACCTTACAATGTTGATATTGCTCAAAACTAATGGAATTCACTCCCAAATGGTGGTTTATGCTTAAATAACCCTTTTGTAAGCATATTAACACGTTTCCATTGAAAGTAACAGAAATATTCACTTTTCTAGTTTTTATGTGTGCAAAATGCTTTTCAGATCGAGAGAAGCACTTTTTGAACAACAATGCGATTCTAACCTTACAATGTTGATATTGCTCAAAACTAATGGAATTCACTCCCAAATGGTGGTTTATGCTTAAATAACCCTTTTGTAAGCATATTAACACGTTTCCATTGAAAGTAACAGAAATATTCACTTTTCTAGTTTTTATGTGTGCAAAATGCTTTTCAGAGCGAGAGAAGCACTTTTTGACCAACAATGCGATTCTAACCTTACAATGTTGATATTGCTCAAAACTAATGGAATTCACTCCCAAATGGTGGTTTATGCTTAAATAACCCTTTTGTAAGCATATTAACACGTTTCCATTGAAAGTAACAGAAATATTCACTTTTCTAGTTTTTATGTGTGCAAAATGCTTTTCAGAGCGAGAGAAGCACTTTTTGACCAACAATGTGATTCTGACCTTACAATGTTGATATTGCTCAAAACTAATGAAATCCACTCCCAAATGGTGGTTTATGCTTAAATAACCCTTTTGTAAGCATAATAACACGTTTGAATTGAAAGGAACAGAAATATTCACTTGTCAAGTTTTTATGCGTGCAAAATGCTTTTCAGAGCGAGAGAAGCACTTTTTGACCAACAATGTGATTCTGACATTTCAATGTTGATATTGCTCAAAACTAATGGAATTGACTCCCAAATGGTGGTTTATGCTTAAATAACCCTTTTGCAAGCATTATAACACGTTTGCATTGAAAGGAACAGAAAAATTCACTTTTCTAGTTTTTATGTGTGCAAAATGCTTTTCAGAGCGAGAAAAGCACTTTTTGACCAACAATGTGATTCTGACCTTACAATGTTGATATTGCTCAAAACTAATGAAATCCACTCCCAAATGGTGTTTTATGCTTAAATAACCCTTTTGTAAGCATAATAACACGTTTGAATTGAAAGGAACAGAAATATTCACTTGTCATGTTTTTATGTGTGCAAAATGCTTTTCAGAGCGAGAGAAGCACTTTTTGACCAACAATGTGATTCTGACCTTACAATGTTGATATTGCTCAAAACTAATGGAATCCACTCCCAAATGGTGGTTTATGCTTAAATAACCCTTTTGTAAGCATATTAACACGTTTCCATTGAAAGGAACAGAAATATTCACTTGTCAAGTTTTTATGCGTGCAAAATGCTTTTCAGAGCGAGAGAAGCACTTTTTGACCAACAATGTGATTCTGACCTTACAATGTTGATATTGCTCAAAACTAATGAAATCCACTCCCAAATGGTGGTTTATGCTTAAATAACCCTTTTGTAAGCATAATAACACGTTTGAATTGAAAGGAACAGAAATATTCACTTGTCAAGTTTTTATGCGTGCAAAATGCTTTTCAGAGCGAGAGAAGCACTTTTTGACCAACAATGTGATTCTGACATTTCAATGTTGATATTGCTCAAAACTAATGGAATTCACTCCCAAATGGTGGTTTATGCTTAAATAACCCTTTGCAAGCATTATAACACGTTTGCATTGAAAGGAACAGAAATATTCACTTTTCTAGTTTTTATGTGTGCAAAATGCTTTTCAGAGCGAGAGAAGCACTTTTTGACCAACAATGTGATTCTGACCTTACAATGTTGATATTGCTCAAAACTAATGGAATCCACTCCCAAATGGTGGTTTATGCTTAAATATTCCTTTTGTAAGCATAATAACACGTTTGAATTGAAAGGAACAGAAATATTCACTTGTCAAGTTTTTATGCGTGCAAAACGCTTTTCAGAGCGAGAGAAGCACTTTTTGACCAACAATGCGATTCTAACCTTACAATGTTGATATTGCTCAAAACTAATGGAATTCACTCCCAAATGGTGGTTTATGCTTAAATAACCCTTTTGTAAGCATATTAACACGTTTCCATTGAAAGTAACAGAAATATTCACTTTTCTAGTTTTTATGTGTGCAAAATGCTTTTCAGAGCGAGAGAAGCACTTTTTGACCAACAATGTGATTCCGACCATAGAATGTTGATGTTGCTCAAAACTAATGGAATTCACTCCCAAATGGTGGTTTATGCTTAAATAACCCTTTTGTAAGCATAATAACACGTTTGAATTGAAAGGAACAGAAATATTCACTTGTCATGTTTTTATGTGTGCAAAATGCTTTTCAGAGCGAGAGAAGCACTTTTTGACCAACAATGTGATTCTGACCTTACAATGTTGATATTGCTCAAAACTAATGGAATTCACTCCCAAATGGTGGTTTATGCTTAAATAACCCTTTTGTAAGCATATTAACACGTTTCCATTGAAAGTAACAGAAATATTCACTTTTCTAGTTTTTATGTGTGCAAAATGCTTTTCAGAGCGAGAGAAGCACTTTTTGACCAACAATGCGATTCTAACCTTACAATGTTGATATTGCTCAAAACTAATGGAATTCACTCCCAAATGGTGGTTTATGCTTAAATAACCCTTTTGTAAGCATATTAACACGTTTCCATTGAAAGTAACAGAAATATTCACTTTTGTAGTTTTTATGTGTGCAAAATGCTTTTCAGAGCGAGAGAAGCACTTTTTGACCAACAATGCGATTCTAACCTTACAATGTTGATATTGCTCAAAACTAATGGAATTCACTCCCAAATGGTGGTTTATGCTTAAATAACCCTTTTGTAAGCATATTAACACGTTTCCATTGAAAGTAACAGAAATATTCACTTTTCTAGTTTTTATGTGTGCAAAATGCTTTTCAGAGCGAGAGAAGCACTTTTTGACCAACAATGTGATTCTGACCTTACAATGTTGATATTGCTCAAAACTAATGAAATCCACTCCCAAATGGTGGTTTATGCTTAAATAACCCTTTTGTAAGCATAATAACACGTTTGAATTGAAAGGAACAGAAATATTCACTTGTCAAGTTTTTATGCGTGCAAAATGCTTTTCAGAGCGAGAGAAGCACTTTTTGACCAACAATGTGATTCTGACCTTACAATGTTGATATTGCTCAAAACTAATGAAATCCACTCCCAAATGGTGTTTTATGCTTAAATAACCCTTTTGTAAGCATAATAACACGTTTGAATTGAAAGGAACAGAAATATTCACTTGTCAAGTTTTTATGCGTGCAAAATGCTTTTCAGAGCGAGAGAAGCACTTTTTGACCAACAATGCGATTCTAACCTTACAATGTTGATATTGCTCAAAACTAATGGAATTCACTCCCAAATGGTGGTTTATGCTTAAATAACCCTTTTGTAAGCATATTAACACGTTTCCATTGAAAGTAACAGAAATATTCACTTTTCTAGTTTTTATGTGTGCAAAATGCTTTTCAGAGCGAGAGAAGCACTTTTTGACCAACAATGTGATTCCGACCATACAATGTTGATGTTGCTCAAAACTAATGGAATTGACTCCCAAATGGTGGTTTATGCTTAAATAACCCTTTTGCAAGCATTATAACACGTTTGCATTGAAAGGAACAGAAATATTCACTTTTCTAGTTTTTATGTGTGCAAAATGCTTTTCAGAGCGAGAGAAGCACTTTTTCACCAACAATGTGATTCTGACCTTACAATGTTGATATTGCTCAAAACTAATGAAATCCACTCCCAAATGGTGGTTTATGCTTAAATAACCCTTTTGTAAGCATAATAACACGTTTGAATTGAAAGGAACAGAAATATTCACTTGTCAAGTTTTTATGCGTGCAAAATGCTTTTCAGAGCGAGAGAAGCACTTTTTGACCAACAATGTGATTCTGACATTTCAATGTTGATATTGCTCAAAACTAATGGAATTCACTCCCAAATGGTGGTTTATGCTTAAATAACCCTTTTGCAAGCATTATAACACGTTTGCATTGAAAGGAACAGAAATATTCACTTTTCTAGTTTTTAGGTGTGCAAAATGCTTTTCAGAGCGAGAGAAGCACTTTTTGACCAACAATGTGATTCTGACCTTACAATGTTGATATTGCTCAAAACTAATGAAATCCACTCCCAAATGGTGGTTTATGCTTAAATAACCCTTTTGTAAGCATAATAACACGTTTGAATTGAAAGGAACAGAAATATTCACTTGTCAAGTTTTTATGCGTGCAAAATGCTTTTCAGAGCGAGAGAAGCACTTTTTGACCAACAATGTGATTCTGACCTTACAATGTTGATATTGCTCAAAACTAATGGAATCCACTCCCAAATGGTGGTTTATGCTTAAATAACCCTTTTGTAAGCATAATAAAACGTTTGAATTGAAAGGAACAGAAATATTCACTTGTCAAGTTTTTATGCGTGCAAAATGCTTTTCAGAGCCAGAGAAGCACTTTTTGACCAACAATGCGATTCTGACCTTACAATGTTGATATTGCTCAAAACTAATGGAATCGACTCCCAAATGGTGGTTTATGCTTAAATAACCCTTTTGTAAGCATAATAACACGTTTGCATTGAAAGGAACAGAAATATTCACTTGTCATGTTTTTATGCGTGCAAAATGCTTTTCAGAGCGAGAGAAGCACTTTTTGACCAACAATGTGATTCTGACATTTCAATGTTGATATTGCTCAAAACTAATGGAATTCACTCCCAAATGGTGGTTTATGCTTAAATAACCCTTTTGCAAGCATTATAACACGTTTGCATTGAAAGGAACAGAAATATTCACTTTTGTAGTTTTTATGTGTGCAAAATGCTTTTCAGAGCGAGAGAAGCACTTTTTGACCAACAATGTGATTCTGACCTTACAATGTTGATATTGCTCAAAACTAATGAAATCCACTCCCAAATGGTGGTTTATGCTTAAATAACCCTTTTGTAAGCATAATAACACGTTTGAATTGAAAGGAACAGAAATATTCACTTGTCAAGTTTTTATGCGTGCAAAATGCTTTTCAGAGCGAGAGAAGCACTTTTTGACCAACAATGTGATTCTGACATTTCAATGTTGATATTGCTCAAAACTAATGGAATTCACTCCCAAATGGTGGTTTATGCTTAAATAACCCTTTTGCAAGCATTATAACACGTTTGCATTGAAAGGAACAGAAATATTCACTTTTCTAGTTTTTATGTGTGCAAAATGCTTTTCAGAGCGAGAGAAGCACTTTTTGACCAACAATGTGATTCTGACCTTACAATGTTGATATTGCTCAAAACTAATGAAATCCACTCCCAAATGGTGGTTTATGCTTAAATAACCCTTTTGTAAGCATAATAACACGTTTGAATTGAAAGGAACAGAAATATTCACTTGTCAAGTTTTTATGCGTGCAAAATGCTTTTCAGAGCGAGAGAAGCACTTTTTGACCAACAATGTGATTCTGACCTTACAATGTTGATATTGCTCAAAACTAATGGAATCCACTCCCAAATGGTGGTTTATGCTTAAATAACCCTTTTGTAAGCATATTAACACGTTTCCATTGAAAGGAACAGAAATATTCACTTGTCAAGTTTTTATGCGTGCAAAATGCTTTTCAGAGCGAGAGAAGCACTTTTTGACCAACAATGTGATTCTGACCTTACAATGTTGATATTGCTCAAAACTAATGGAATCCACTCCCAAATGGTGGTTTATGCTTAAATATTCCTTTTGTAAGCATAATAACACGTTTGAATTGAAAGGAACAGAAATATTCACTTGTCAAGTTTTTATGCGTGCAAAACGCTTTTCAGAGCGAGAGAAGCACTTTTTGACCAACAATGCGATTCTAACCTTACAATGTTGATATTGCTCAAAACTAATGGAATTCACTCCCAAATGGTGGTTTATGCTTAAATAACCCTTTTGTAAGCATATTAACACGTTTCCATTGAAAGTAACAGAAATATTCACTTTTCTAGTTTTTATGTGTGCAAAATGCTTTTCAGAGCGAGAGAAGCACTTTTTGACCAACAATGTGATTCTGACCTTACAATGTTGATATTGCTCAAAACTAATGAAATCCACTCCCAAATGGTGGTTTATGCTTAAATAACCCTTTTGTAAGCATAATAACACGTTTGAATTGAAAGGAACAGAAATATTCACTTGTCAAGTTTTTATGCGTGCAAAATGCTTTTCAGAGCGAGAGAAGCACTTTTTGACCAACAATGTGATTCTGACCTTACAATGTTGATATTGCTCAAAACTAATGGAATCCACTCCCAAATGGTGGTTTATGCTTAAATAACCCTTTTGTAAGCATATTAACACGTTTCCATTGAAAGGAACAGAAATATTCACTTGTCAAGTTTTTATGCGTGCAAAATGCTTTTCAGAGCGAGAGAAGCACTTTTTGACCAACAATGTGATTCTGACCTTACAATGTTGATATTGCTCAAAACTAATGGAATCCACTCCCAAATGGTGGTTTATGCTTAAATATTCCTTTTGTAAGCATAATAACACGTTTGAATTGAAAGGAACAGAAATATTCACTTGTCAAGTTTTTATGCGTGCAAAACGCTTTTCAGAGCGAGAGAAGCACTTTTTGACCAACAATGCGATTCTAACCTTACAATGTTGATATTGCTCAAAACTAATGGAATTCACTCCCAAATGGTGGTTTATGCTTAAATAACCCTTTTGTAAGCATATTAACACGTTTCCATTGAAAGTAACAGAAATATTCACTTTTCTAGTTTTTATGTGTGCAAAATGCTTTTCAGAGCGAGAGAAGCACTTTTTGACCAACAATGTGATTCCGACCATAGAATGTTGATGTTGCTCAAAACTAATGGAATTCACTCCCAAATGGTGGTTTATGCTTAAATAACCCTTTTGTAAGCATAATAACACGTTTGAATTGAAAGGAACAGAAATATTCACTTGTCATGTTTTTATGTGTGCAAAATGCTTTTCAGAGCGAGAGAAGCACTTTTTGACCAACAATGTGATTCTGACCTTACAATGTTGATATTGCTCAAAACTAATGGAATTCACTCCCAAATGGTGGTTTATGCTTAAATAACCCTTTTGTAAGCATATTAACACGTTTCCATTGAAAGTAACAGAAATATTCACTTTTCTAGTTTTTATGTGTGCAAAATGCTTTTCAGAGCGAGAGAAGCACTTTTTGACCAACAATGCGATTCTAACCTTACAATGTTGATATTGCTCAAAACTAATGGAATTCACTCCCAAATGGTGGTTTATGCTTAAATAACCCTTTTGTAAGCATATTAACACGTTTCCATTGAAAGTAACAGAAATATTCACTTTTGTAGTTTTTATGTGTGCAAAATGCTTTTCAGAGCGAGAGAAGCACTTTTTGACCAACAATGCGATTCTAACCTTACAATGTTGATATTGCTCAAAACTAATGGAATTCACTCCCAAATGGTGGTTTATGCTTAAATAACCCTTTTGTAAGCATATTAACACGTTTCCATTGAAAGTAACAGAAATATTCACTTTTCTAGTTTTTATGTGTGCAAAATGCTTTTCAGAGCGAGAGAAGCACTTTTTGACCAACAATGTGATTCTGACCTTACAATGTTGATATTGCTCAAAACTAATGAAATCCACTCCCAAATGGTGGTTTATGCTTAAATAACCCTTTTGTAAGCATAATAACACGTTTGAATTGAAAGGAACAGAAATATTCACTTGTCAAGTTTTTATGCGTGCAAAATGCTTTTCAGAGCGAGAGAAGCACTTTTTGACCAACAATGTGATTCTGACCTTACAATGTTGATATTGCTCAAAACTAATGAAATCCACTCCCAAATGGTGTTTTATGCTTAAATAACCCTTTTGTAAGCATAATAACACGTTTGAATTGAAAGGAACAGAAATATTCACTTGTCAAGTTTTTATGCGTGCAAAATGCTTTTCAGAGCGAGAGAAGCACTTTTTGACCAACAATGCGATTCTAACCTTACAATGTTGATATTGCTCAAAACTAATGGAATTCACTCCCAAATGGTGGTTTATGCTTAAATAACCCTTTTGTAAGCATATTAACACGTTTCCATTGAAAGTAACAGAAATATTCACTTTTCTAGTTTTTATGTGTGCAAAATGCTTTTCAGAGCGAGAGAAGCACTTTTTGACCAACAATGTGATTCCGACCATACAATGTTGATGTTGCTCAAAACTAATGGAATTGACTCCCAAATGGTGGTTTATGCTTAAATAACCCTTTTGCAAGCATTATAACACGTTTGCATTGAAAGGAACAGAAATATTCACTTTTCTAGTTTTTATGTGTGCAAAATGCTTTTCAGAGCGAGAGAAGCACTTTTTCACCAACAATGTGATTCTGACCTTACAATGTTGATATTGCTCAAAACTAATGAAATCCACTCCCAAATGGTGGTTTATGCTTAAATAACCCTTTTGTAAGCATAATAACACGTTTGAATTGAAAGGAACAGAAATATTCACTTGTCAAGTTTTTATGCGTGCAAAATGCTTTTCAGAGCGAGAGAAGCACTTTTTGACCAACAATGTGATTCTGACATTTCAATGTTGATATTGCTCAAAACTAATGGAATTCACTCCCAAATGGTGGTTTATGCTTAAATAACCCTTTTGCAAGCATTATAACACGTTTGCATTGAAAGGAACAGAAATATTCACTTTTCTAGTTTTTAGGTGTGCAAAATGCTTTTCAGAGCGAGAGAAGCACTTTTTGACCAACAATGTGATTCTGACCTTACAATGTTGATATTGCTCAAAACTAATGAAATCCACTCCCAAATGGTGGTTTATGCTTAAATAACCCTTTTGTAAGCATAATAACACGTTTGAATTGAAAGGAACAGAAATATTCACTTGTCAAGTTTTTATGCGTGCAAAATGCTTTTCAGAGCGAGAGAAGCACTTTTTGACCAACAATGTGATTCTGACCTTACAATGTTGATATTGCTCAAAACTAATGGAATCCACTCCCAAATGGTGGTTTATGCTTAAATAACCCTTTTGTAAGCATAATAAAACGTTTGAATTGAAAGGAACAGAAATATTCACTTGTCAAGTTTTTATGCGTGCAAAATGCTTTTCAGAGCCAGAGAAGCACTTTTTGACCAACAATGCGATTCTGACCTTACAATGTTGATATTGCTCAAAACTAATGGAATCGACTCCCAAATGGTGGTTTATGCTTAAATAACCCTTTTGTAAGCATAATAACACGTTTGCATTGAAAGGAACAGAAATATTCACTTGTCATGTTTTTATGCGTGCAAAATGCTTTTCAGAGCGAGAGAAGCACTTTTTGACCAACAATGTGATTCTGACATTTCAATGTTGATATTGCTCAAAACTAATGGAATTCACTCCCAAATGGTGGTTTATGCTTAAATAACCCTTTTGCAAGCATTATAACACGTTTGCATATAAAGGAACAGAAATATTCACTTTTGTAGTTTTTATGTGTGCAAAATGCTTTTCAGAGCGAGAGAAGCACTTTTTGACCAACAATGTGATTCTGACCTTACAATGTTGATATTGCTCAAAACTAATGAAATCCACTCCCAAATGGTGGTTTATGCTTAAATAACCCTTTTGTAAGCATAATAACACGTTTGAATTGAAAGGAACAGAAATATTCACTTGTCAAGTTTTTATGCGTGCAAAATGCTTTTCAGAGCGAGAGAAGCACTTTTTGACCAACAATGTGATTCTGACATTTCAATGTTGATATTGCTCAAAACTAATGGAATTCACTCCCAAATGGTGGTTTATGCTTAAATAACCCTTTTGCAAGCATTATAACACGTTTGCATTGAAAGGAACAGAAATATTCACTTTTCTAGTTTTTATGTGTGCAAAATGCTTTTCAGAGCGAGAGAAGCACTTTTTGACCAACAATGTGATTCTGACCTTACAATGTTGATATTGCTCAAAACTAATGAAATCCACTCCCAAATGGTGGTTTATGCTTAAATAACCCTTTTGTAAGCATAATAACACGTTTGAATTGAAAGGAACAGAAATATTCACTTGTCAAGTTTTTATGCGTGCAAAATGCTTTTCAGAGCGAGAGAAGCACTTTTTGACCAACAATGTGATTCTGACCTTACAATGTTGATATTGCTCAAAACTAATGGAATCCACTCCCAAATGGTGGTTTATGCTTAAATAACCCTTTTGTAAGCATATTAACACGTTTCCATTGAAAGGAACAGAAATATTCACTTGTCAAGTTTTTATGCGTGCAAAATGCTTTTCAGAGCGAGAGAAGCACTTTTTGACCAACAATGTGATTCCGACCATAGAATGTTGATGTTGCTCAAAACTAATGGAATTCACTCCCAAATTGTGGTTTATGCTTAAATAACCCTTTTGTAAGCATAATAACACGTTTGAATTGAAAGGAACAGAAATATTCACTTGTCATGTTTTTATGCGTGCAAAATGCTTTTCAGAGCGAGAGAAGCACTTTTTGACCAACAATGTGATTCTGACCTTACAATGTTGATATTGCTCAAAACTAATGAAATCCACTCCCAAATGGTGGTTTATGCTTAAATAACCCTTTTGTAAGCATAATAACACGTTTGAATTGAAAGGAACAGAAATATTCACTTGTCAAGTTTTTATGCGTGCAAAATGCTTTTCAGAGCGAGAGAAGCACTTTTTGACCAACAATGTGATTCTGACATTTCAATGTTGATATTGCTCAAAACTAATGGAATTCACTCCCAAATGGTGGTTTATGCTTAAATAACCCTTTTGCAAGTATTATAACACGTTTGCATTGAAAGGAACAGAAATATTTACTTTTCTAGTTTTTATGTGTGCAAAATGCTTTTCAGAGCGAGAGAAGCACTTTTTGACCAACAATGTGATTCTGACCTTACAATGTTGATATTGCTCAAAACTAATGAAATCCACTCCCAAATGGTGGTTTATGCTTAAATAACCCTTTTGTAAGCATAATAACACGTTTGAATTGAAAGGAACAGAAATATTCACTTGTCAAGTTTTTATGCGTGCAAAATGCTTTTCAGAGCGAGAGAAGCACTTTTTGACCAACAATGTGATTCTGACCTTACAATGTTGATATTGCTCAAAACTAATGGAATCCACTCCCAAATGGTGGTTTATGCTTAAATAACCCTTTTGTAAGCATATTAACACGTTTCCATTGAAAGGAACAGAAATATTCACTTGTCAAGTTTTTATGCGTGCAAAATGCTTTTCAGAGCGAGAGAAGCACTTTTTGACCAACAATGTGATTCTGACCTTACAATGTTGATATTGCTCAAAACTAATGGAATCCACTCCCAAATGGTGGTTTATGCTTAAATAACCCTTTTGTAAGCATATTAACACGTTTCCATTGAAAGGAACAGAAATATTCACTTGTCAAGTTTTTATGTGTGCAAAATGCTTTTCAGAGCGAGAGAAGCACTTTTTGACCAACAATGTGATTCCGACAATAGAATGTTGATGTTGCTCAAAACTAATGGAATTCACTCCCAAATGGTGGTTTATGCTTAAATAACCCTTTTGTAAGCATAATAACACGTTTGAATTGAAAGGAACAGAAATATTCACTTGTCATGTTTTTATGCGTGCAAAATGCTTTTCAGAGCGAGAGAAGCACTTTTTGACCAACAATGTGATTCTGACCTTACAATGTTGATATTGCTCAAAACTAATGAAATCCACTCCCAAATGGTGGTTTATGCTTAAATAACCCTTTTGTAAGCATAATAACACGTTTGAATTGAAAGGAACAGAAATATTCACTTGTCAAGTTTTTATGCGTGCAAAATGCTTTTCAGAGCGAGAGAAGCACTTTTTGACCAACAATGTGATTCTGACCTTACAATGTTGATATTGCTCAAAACTAATGGAATCCACTCCCAAATGGTGGTTTATGCTTAAATAACCCTTTTGTAAGCATATTAACACGTTTCCATTGAAAGGAACAGAAATATTCACTTGTCAAGTTTTTATGCGTGCAAAATGCTTTTCAGAGCGAGAGAAGCACTTTTTGACCAACAATGTGATTCCGACCATAGAATGTTGATGTTGCTCAAAACTAATGGAATTCACTCCCAAATTGTGGTTTATGCTTAAATAACCCTTTTGTAAGCATAATAACACGTTTGAATTGAAAGGAACAGAAATATTCACTTGTCATGTTTTTATGCGTGGAAAATGCTTTTCAGAGCGAGAGAAGCACTTTTTGACCAACAATGTGATTCTGACCTTACAATGTTGATATTGCTCAAAACTAATGAAATCCACTCCCAAATGGTGGTTTATGCTTAAATAACCCTTTTGTAAGCATAATAACACGTTTGAATTGAAAGGAACAGAAATATTCACTTGTCAAGTTTTTATGCGTGCAAAATGCTTTTCAGAGCGAGAGAAGCACTTTTTGACCAACAATGTGATTCTGACATTTCAATGTTGATATTGCTCAAAACTAATGGAATTCACTCCCAAATGGTGGTTTATGCTTAAATAACCCTTTTGCAAGTATTATAACACGTTTGCATTGAAAGGAACAGAAATATTTACTTTTCTAGTTTTTATGTGTGCAAAATGCTTTTCAGAGCGAGAGAAGCACTTTTTGACCAACAATGTGATTCTGACCTTACAATGTTGATATTGCTCAAAACTAATGAAATCCACTCCCAAATGGTGGTTTATGCTTAAATAACCCTTTTGTAAGCATAATAACACGTTTGAATTGAAAGGAACAGAAATATTCACTTGTCAAGTTTTTATGCGTGCAAAATGCTTTTCAGAGCGAGAGAAGCACTTTTTGACCAACAATGTGATTCTGACCTTACAATGTTGATATTGCTCAAAACTAATGGAATCCACTCCCAAATGGTGGTTTATGCTTAAATAACCCTTTTGTAAGCATATTAACACGTTTCCATTGAAAGGAACAGAAATATTCACTTGTCAAGTTTTTATGCGTGCAAAATGCTTTTCAGAGCGAGAGAAGCACTTTTTGACCAACAATGTGATTCTGACCTTACAATGTTGATATTGCTCAAAACTAATGGAATCCACTCCCAAATGGTGGTTTATGCTTAAATAACCCTTTTGTAAGCATATTAACACGTTTCCATTGAAAGGAACAGAAATATTCACTTGTCAAGTTTTTATGTGTGCAAAATGCTTTTCAGAGCGAGAGAAGCACTTTTTGACCAACAATGTGATTCCGACAATAGAATGTTGATGTTGCTCAAAACTAATGGAATTCACTCCCAAATGGTGGTTTATGCTTAAATAACCCTTTTGTAAGCATAATAACACGTTTGAATTGAAAGGAACAGAAATATTCACTTGTCATGTTTTTATGCGTGCAAAATGCTTTTCAGAGCGAGAGAAGCACTTTTTGACCAACAATGTGATTCTGACCTTACAATGTTGATATTGCTCAAAACTAATGAAATCCACTCCCAAATGGTGGTTTATGCTTAAATAACCCTTTTGTAAGCATAATAACACGTTTGAATTGAAAGGAACAGAAATATTCACTTGTCAAGTTTTTATGCGTGCAAAATGCTTTTCAGAGCGAGAGAAGCACTTTTTGACCAACAATGTGATTCTGACCTTACAATGTTGATATTGCTCAAAACTAATGGAATCCACTCCCAAATGGTGGTTTATGCTTAAATAACCCTTTTGTAAGCATATTAACACGTTTCCATTGAAAGGAACAGAAATATTCACTTGTCAAGTTTTTATGCGTGCAAAATGCTTTTCAGAGCGAGAGAAGCACTTTTTGACCAACAATGTGATTCCGACCATAGAATGTTGATGTTGCTCAAAACTAATGGAATTCACTCCCAAATGGTGGTTTATGCTTAAATAACCCTTTTGTAAGCATAATAACACGTTTGAATTGAAAGGAACAGAAATATTCACTTGTCATGTTTTTATGCGTGCAAAATGCTTTTCAGAGCGAGAGAAGCACTTTTTGACCAACAATGTGATTCTGACCTTACAATGTTGATATTGCTCAAAACTAATGAAATCCACTCCCAAATGGTGGTTTATGCTTAAATAACCCTTTTGTAAGCATAATAACACGTTTGAATTGAAAGGAACAGAAATATTCACTTGTCAAGTTTTTATGCGTGCAAAATGCTTTTCAGAGCGAGAGAAGCACTTTTTGACCAACAATGTGATTCCGACCATAGAATGTTGATGTTGCTCAAAACTAATGGAATTCACTCCCAAATGGTGGTTTATGCTTAAATAACCCTTTTGTAAGCATAATAACACGTTTGAATTGAAAGGAACAGAAATATTCACTTGTCATGTTTTTATGCGTGCAAAATGCTTTTCAGAGCGAGAGAAGCACTTTTTGACCAACAATGTGATTTTTACCTTACAATGTTGATATTGCTCAAAACTAATGAAATCCACTCCCAAATGGTGGTTTATGCTTAAATAACCCTTTTGTAAGCATAATAACACGTTTCCATTGAAAGTAACAGAAATATTCACGTTTCTAGTTTTTATGTGTGCAAAATGCTTTTCAGAGCGAGAGAAGCACTTTTTGACCAACAATGTGATTTTTACCTTACAATGTTGATATTGCTCAAAACTAATGGAATTCACTCCCAAATGGTGGTTTATGCTTAAATAACCCTTTTGTAAGCATAATAACACGTTTCCATTGAAAGAAACAGAAATATTCACATGTCAAGTTTTTATGCGTGCAAAATGCTTTTCAGAGCGAGAGAAGCACTTTTTGACCAACAATGTGACTCTGACCTTTCAATTTTGATATTGCTCAAAACTAATGGAATTCACTCCCAAATGGTGGTTTATGCTTAAATAACCCTTTTGTAAGCATAATAACACGTTTCCATTGAAAGTAACAGAAATATTCACATGTCAAGTTTTTATGTGTGCAAAATGCTTTTCAGAGCGAGAGAAGCACTTTTTGACCAACAATGTGATTCTGACCTTTCAATTTTGATATTGCTCAAAACTAATGGAATTCACTCCCAAATGGTGGTTTATGCTTAAATAACCCTTTTGCAAGCATAATAACACGTTTCCATTGAAAGAAACAGAAATATTCACATGTCAAGTTTTTATGCGTGCAAAATGCTTTTCAGAGCGAGAGAAGCACTTTTTGACCAACAATGTGATTTTTACCTTACAATGTTGATATTGCTCAAAACTAATGGAATTCACTCCCAAATGGTGGTTTATGCTTAAATAACCCTTTTGTAAGCATAATAACACGTTTCCATTGAAAGTAACAGAAATATTCACATGTCAAGTTTTTATGTGTGCAAAATGCTTTTCAGAGCGAGAGAAGCACTTTTTGACCAACAATGTGATTCTGACCTTTCAATTTTGATATTGCTCAAAACTAATGGAATTCACTCCCAAATGGTGGTTTATGCTTAAATAACCCTTTTGTAAGCATAATAACACGTTTGAATTGAAAGAAACAGAAATATTCACATGTCAAGTTTTTATGCGTGCAAAATGCTTTTCAGAGCGAGAGAAGCACTTTTTGACCAACAATGTGATTTTTACCTTACAATGTTGATATTGCTCAAAACTAATGGAATTCACTCCCAAATGGTGGTTTATGCTTAAATAACCCTTTTGTAAGCATAATAACACGTTTCCATTGAAAGTAACAGAAATATTCACATGTCAAGTTTTTATGTGTGCAAAATGCTTTTCAGAGCGAGAGAAGCACTTTTTGACCAACAATGTGATTCTGACCTTTCAATTTTGATATTGCTCAAAACTAATGGAATTCACTCCCAAATGGTGGTTTATGCTTAAATAACCCTTTTGTAAGCATAATAACACGTTTCCATTGAAAGTAACAGAAATATTCACATGTCAAGTTTTTATGTGTGCAAAATGCTTTTCAGAGCGAGAGAAGCACTTTTTGACCAACAATGTGATTCTGACCTTTCAATTTTGATATTGCTCAAAACTAATGGAATTCACTCCCAAATGGTGGTTTATGCTTAAATAACCCTTTTGTAAGCATAATAACACGTTTCCATTGAAAGAAACAGAAATATTCACATGTCAAGTTTTTATGCGTGCAAAATGCTTTTCAGAGCGAGAGAAGCACTTTTTGACCAACAATGTGACTCTGACCTTTCAATTTTGATATTGCTCAAAACTAATGGAATTCACTCCCAAATGGTGGTTTATGCTTAAATAACCCTTTTGTAAGCATAATAAAACGTTTCCATTGAAAGTAACAGAAATATTCACATGTCAAGTTTTTATGTGTGCAAAATGCTTTTCAGAGCGAGAGAAGCACTTTTTGACAAACAATGTGATTCTGACCTTTCAATTTTGATATTGCTCAAAACTAATGGAATTCACTCCCAAATGGTGGTTTATGCTTAAATAACCCTTGTGTAAGCATAATAACACGTTTCCATTGAAAGTAACAGAAATATTCACATGTCAAGTTTTTGTGTGTGCAAAATGCTTTTCAGAGCGAGAGAAGCACTTTTTGACCAACAATGTGATTCTGACCTTTCAATTTTGATATTGCTCAAAACTAATGGAATTCACTCCCAAATGGTGGTTTATGCTTAAATAACCCTTTTGTAAGCATAATAACACGTTTCCATTGAAAGAAACAGAAATATTCACATGTCAAGTTTTTATGCGTGCAAAATGCTTTTCAGAGCGAGAGAAGCACTTTTTGACCAACAATGTGACTCTGACCTTTCAATTTTGATATTGCTCAAAACTAATGGAATTCACTCCCAAATGGTGGTTTATGCTTAAATAACCCTTTTGTAAGCATAATAACACGTTTCCATTGAAAGTAACAGAAATATTCACATGTCAAGTTTTTGTGTGTGCAAAATGCTTTTCAGAGCGAGAGAAGCACTTTTTGACCAACAATGTGATTCTGACCTTTCAATTTTGATATTGCTCAAAACTAATGGAATTCACTCCCAAATGGTGGTTTATGCTTAAATAACCCTTTTGTAAGCATAATAACACGTTTCCATTGAAAGAAACAGAAATATTCACATGTCAAGTTTTTATGCGTGCAAAATGCTTTTCAGAGCGAGAGAAGCACTTTTTGACCAACAATGTGATTTTTACCTTACAATGTTGATATTACTCAAAACTAATGGAATTCACTCCCAAATGGTGGTTTATGCTTAAATAACCCTTTTGTAAGCATAATAACACGTTTCCATTGAAAGAAACAGAAATATTCACATGTCAAGTTTTTATGCGTGCAAAATGCTTTTCAGAGCGAGAGAAGCACTTTTTGACCAACAATGTGATTTTTACCTTACAATGTTGATATTACTCAAAACTAATGGAATTCACTCCCAAATGGTGGTTTATGCTTAAATAACCCTTTTGTAAGCATAATAACACGTTTCCATTGAAAGTAACAGAAATATTCACATGTCAAGTTTTTATGTGTGCAAAATGCTTTTCAGAGCGAGAGAAGCACTTTTTGACCAACAATGTCATTCTGACCTTTCAATTTTGATATTGCTCAAAACTAATGGAATTCACTCCCAAATGGTGGTTTATGCTTAAATAACCCTTTTGTAAGCATAATAACACGTTTGAATTGAAAGAAACAGAAATATTCACATGTCAAGATTTTATGCGTGCAAAATGCTTTTCAGAGCGAGAGAAGCACTTTTTGACCAACAATGTGATTTTTACCTTACAATGTTGATATTGCTCAAAACTAATGGAATTCACTCCCAAATGGTGGTTTATGCTTAAATAACCCTTTTGTAAGCATAATAACACGTTTGAATTGAAGGAAACAGAAATATTCACATGTCAAGTTTTTATGTGTGCAAAATGCTTTTCAGAGCGAGAGAAGCACTTTTTGACCAACAATGTGATTCTGACCTTTCAATTTTTATATTGCTCAAAACTAATGGAATTCACTCCCAAATGGTGGTTTATGCTTAAATAACCCTTTTGTAAGCATAATAACACGTTTCCATTGAAAGTAACAGAAATATTCACATGTCAAGTTTTTATGTGTGCAAAATGCTTTTCAGAGCGAGAGAAGCACTTTTTGACAAACAATGTGATTCTGACCTTTCAATTTTGATATTGCTCAAAACTAATGGAATTCACTCCCAAATGGTGGTTTATGCTTAAATAACCCTTGTGTAAGCATAATAACACGTTTCCATTGAAAGTAACAGAAATATTCACATGTCAAGTTTTTGTGTGTGCAAAATGCTTTTCAGAGCGAGAGAAGCACTTTTTGACCAACAATGTGATTCTGACCTTTCAATTTTGATATTGCTCAAAACTAATGGAATTCACTCCCAAATGGTGGTTTATGCTTAAATAACCCTTTTGTAAGCATAATAACACGTTTCCATTGAAAGAAACAGAAATATTCACATGTCAAGTTTTTATGCGTGCAAAATGCTTTTCAGAGCGAGAGAAGCACTTTTTGACCAACAATGTGACTCTGACCTTTCAATTTTGATATTGCTCAAAACTAATGGAATTCACTCCCAAATGGTGGTTTATGCTTAAATAACCCTTTTGTAAGCATAATAACACGTTTCCATTGAAAGTAACAGAAATATTCACATGTCAAGTTTTTGTGTGTGCAAAATGCTTTTCAGAGCGAGAGAAGCACTTTTTGACCAACAATGTGATTCTGACCTTTCAATTTTGATATTGCTCAAAACTAATGGAATTCACTCCCAAATGGTGGTTTATGCTTAAATAACCCTTTTGTAAGCATAATAACACGTTTCCATTGAAAGAAACAGAAATATTCACATGTCAAGTTTTTATGCGTGCAAAATGCTTTTCAGAGCGAGAGAAGCACTTTTTGACCAACAATGTGATTTTTACCTTACAATGTTGATATTACTCAAAACTAATGGAATTCACTCCCAAATGGTGGTTTATGCTTAAATAACCCTTTTGTAAGCATAATAACACGTTTCCATTGAAAGAAACAGAAATATTCACATGTCAAGTTTTTATGCGTGCAAAATGCTTTTCAGAGCGAGAGAAGCACTTTTTGACCAACAATGTGATTTTTACCTTACAATGTTGATATTACTCAAAACTAATGGAATTCACTCCCAAATGGTGGTTTATGCTTAAATAACCCTTTTGTAAGCATAATAACACGTTTCCATTGAAAGTAACAGAAATATTCACATGTCAAGTTTTTATGTGTGCAAAATGCTTTTCAGAGCGAGAGAAGCACTTTTTGACCAACAATGTCATTCTGACCTTTCAATTTTGATATTGCTCAAAACTAATGGAATTCACTCCCAAATGGTGGTTTATGCTTAAATAACCCTTTTGTAAGCATAATAACACGTTTGAATTGAAAGAAACAGAAATATTCACATGTCAAGATTTTATGCGTGCAAAATGCTTTTCAGAGCGAGAGAAGCACTTTTTGACCAACAATGTGATTTTTACCTTACAATGTTGATATTGCTCAAAACTAATGGAATTCACTCCCAAATGGTGGTTTATGCTTAAATAACCCTTTTGTAAGCATAATAACACGTTTGAATTGAAGGAAACAGAAATATTCACATGTCAAGTTTTTATGTGTGCAAAATGCTTTTCAGAGCGAGAGAAGCACTTTTTGACCAACAATGTGATTCTGACCTTTCAATTTTTATATTGCTCAAAACTAATGGAATTCACTCCCAAATGGTGGTTTATGCTTAAATAACCCTTTTGTAAGCATAATAACACGTTTCCATTGAAAGTAACAGAAATATTCACATGTCAAGTTTTTATGTGTGCAAAATGCTTTTCAGAGCGAGAGAAGCACTTTTTGACCAACAATGTGATTCTGACCTTTCAATTTTGATATTGCTCAAAACTAATGGAATTCACTCCCAAATGGTGGTTTATGCTTAAATAACCCTTTTGTAGGCATAATAACACGTTTCCATTGAAAGAAACAGAAATATTCACATGTCAAGTTTTTATGCGTGCAAAATGCTTTTCAGAGCGAGAGAAGCACTTTTTGACCAACAATGTGACTCTGACCTTTCAATTTTGATATTGCTCAAAACTAATGGAATTCACTCCCAAATGGTGGTTTATGCTTAAATAACCCTTTTGTAAGCATAATAACACGTTTCCATTGAAAGTAACAGAAATATTCACATGTCAAGTTTTTATGTGTGCAAAATGCTTTTCAGAGCGAGAGAAGCACTTTTTGACCAACAATGTGATTCTGACCTTTCAATTTTGATATTGCTCAAAACTAATGGAATTCACTCCCAAATGGTGGTTTATGCTTAAATAACCCTTTTGTAAGCATAATAACACGTTTAAATTGAAAGAAACAGAAATATTCACATGTCAAGTTTTTATGCGTGCAAAATGCTTTTCAGAGCGAGAGAAGCACTTTTTGACCAACAATGTGATTTTTACCTTACAATGTTGATATTACTCAAAACTAACGGAATTCACTCCCAAATGGTGGTTTATGCTTAAATAACCCTTTTGTAAGCATAATAACACGTTTCCATTGAAAGTAACAGAAATATTCACGTTTCTAGTTTTTATGTGTGCAAAATGCTTTTCAGAGCGAGAGAAGCACTTTTTGACCAACAATGTGATTTTTACCTTACAATGTTGATATTGCTCAAAACTAATGGAATTCACTCCCAAATGGTGGTTTATGCTTAAATAACCCTTTTGTAAGCATAATAACACGTTTCCATTGAAAGTAACAGAAATATTCACATGTCAAGTTTTTATGTGTGCAAAATGCTTTTCAGAGCGAGAGAAGCACTTTTTGACCAACAATGTGATTCTGACCTTTCAATATTGATATTGCTCAAAACTAATGGAATTCACTCCCAAATGGTGGTTTATGCTTAAATAACCCTTTTTTAAGCATAATAACACGTTTGAATTGAAAGAAACAGAAATATTCACATGTGAAGTTTTTATGCGTGCAAAATGCTTTTCAGAGCGAGAGAAGCACTTTTTGACCAACAATGTGATTTTTACCTTACAATGTTGATATTGCTCAAAACTAATGGAATTCACTCCCAAATGGTGGTTTATGCTTAAATAACCCTTTTGTAAGCATAATAACACGTTTCCATTGAAAGTAACAGAAATATTCACATGTCAAGTTTTTATGTGTGCAAAATGCTTTTCAGAGCGAGAGAAGCACTTTTTGACCAACAATGTGATTCTGACCTTTCAATTTTGATATTGCTCAAAACTAATGGAATTCACTCCCAAATGGTGGTTTATGCTTAAATAACCCTTTTGTAAGCATAATAACACGTTTCCATTGAAAGTAACAGAAATATTCACATGTCAAGTTTTTATGTGTGCAAAATGCTTTTCAGAGCGAGAGAAGCACTTTTTGACCAACAATGTGATTCTGACCTTTCAATTTTGATATTGCTCAAAACTAATGGAATTCACTCCCAAATGGTGGTTTATGCTTAAATAACCCTTTTGTAAGCATAATAACACGTTTCCATTGAAAGTAACAGAAATATTCACATGTCAAGTTTTTATGTGTGCAAAATGCTTTTCAGAGCGAGAGAAGCACTTTTTGACCAACAATGTGATTCTGACCTTTCAATTTTGATATTGCTCAAAACTAATGGAATTCACTCCCAAATGGTGGTTTATGCTTAAATAACCCTTTTGTAAGCATAATAACACGTTTCCATTGAAAGAAACAGAAATATTCACATGTCAAGTTTTTATGCGTGCAAAATAATTTTCAGAGCGAGAGAAGCACTTTTTGACCAACAATGTGACTCTGACCTTTCAATTTTGATATTGCTCAAAACTAATGGAATTCACTCCCAAATGGTGGTTTATGCTTAAATAACCCTTTTGTAAGCATAATAACACGTTTCCATTGAAAGTAACAGAAATATTCACGTTTCTAGTTTTTATGTGTGCAAAATGCTTTTCAGAGCGAGAGAAGCACTTTTTGACCAACAATGTGATTTTTACCTTACAATGTTGATATTGCTCAAAACTAATGGAATTCACTCCCAAATGGTGGTTTATGCTTAAATAACCCTTTTGTAAGCATAATAACACGTTTCCATTGAAAGTAACAGAAATATTCACATGTCAAGTTTTTATGTGTGCAAAATGCTTTTCAGAGCGAGAGAAGCACTTTTTGACCAACAATGTGATTCTGACCTTTCAATTTTGATATTGCTCAAAACTAATGGAATTCACTCCCAAATGGTGGTTTATGCTTAAATAACCCTTTTGTAAGCATAATAACACGTTTCCATTGAAAGTAACAGAAATATTCACATGTCAAGTTTTTGTGTGTGCAAAATGCTTTTCAGAGCGAGAGAAGCACTTTTTGACCAACAATGTGATTCTGACCTTTCAATTTTGATATTGCTCAAAACTAATGGAATTCACTCCCAAATGGTGGTTTATGCTTAAATAACCCTTTTGTAAGCATAATAACACGTTTCCATTGAAAGAAACAGAAATATTCACATGTCAAGTTTTTATGCGTGCAAAATGCTTTTCAGAGCGAGAGAAGCACTTTTTGACCAACAATGTGATTTTTACCTTACAATGTTGATATTGCTCAAAACTAATGGAATTCACTCCCAAATGGTGGTTTATGCTTCAATAACCCTTTTGTAAGCATAATAACACGTTTCCATTGAAAGAAACAGAAATATTCACATGTCAAGTTTTTATGCGTGCAAAATGCTTTTCAGAGCGAGAGAAGCACTTTTTGACCAACAATGTGACTCTGACCTTTCAATTTTGATATTGCTCAAAACTAATGGAATTCACTCCCAAATGGTGGTTTATGCTTAAATAACCCTTTTGTAAGCATAATAACACGTTTCCATTGAAAGTAACAGAAATATTCACATGTCAAGTTTTTATGTGTGCAAAATGCTTTTCAGAGCGAGAGAAGCACTTTTTGACCAACAATGTGATTCTGACCTTTCAATTTTGATATTGCTCAAAACTAATGGAATTCACTCCCAAATGGTGGTTTATGCTTAAATAACCCTTTTGTAAGCATAATAACACGTTTCCATTGAAAGAAACAGAAATATTCACATGTCAAGTTTTTATGCGTGCAAAATGCTTTTCAGAGCGAGAGAAGCACTTTTTGACCAACAATGTGATTTTTACCTTACAATGTTGATATTACTCAAAACTAATGGAATTCACTCCCAAATGGTGGTTTATGCTTAAATAACCCTTTTGTAAGCATAATAACACGTTTGAATTGAAAGGAACAGAAATATTCACTTTTCTAGTTTTTATGCGTGCAAAATGCTTTTCAGAGCGAGAGAAGCACTTTTTGACCAACAATGTGATTTTTACCTTACAATGTTGATATTGCTCAAAACTAATGGAATTCACTCCCAAATGGTGGTTTATGCTTAAATAACCCTTTTGTAAGCATAATAACACGTTTCCATTGAAAGTAACAGAAATATTCACATGTCAAGTTTTTATGTGTGCAAAATGCTTTTCAGAGCGAGAGAAGCACTTTTTGACCAACAATGTGATTCTGACCTTTCAATTTTGATATTGCTCAAAACTAATGGAATTCACTCCCAAATGGTGGTTTATGCTTAAATAACCCTTTTGTAAGCATAATAACACGTTTCCATTGAAAGAAACAGAAATATTCACATGTCAAGTTTTTATGCGTGCAAAATGCTTTTCAGAGCGAGAGAAGCACTTTTTGACCAACAATGTGACTCTGACCTTTCAATTTTGATATTGCTCAAAACTAATGGAATTCACTCCCAAATGGTGGTTTATGCTTAAATAACCCTTTTGTAAGCATAATAACACGTTTCCATTGAAAGTAACAGAAATATTCACATGTCAAGTTTTTATCCGTGCAAAATGCTTTTCAGAGCGAGAGAAGCACTTTTTGACCAACAATGTGATTCTGACCTTTCAATTTTGATATTGCTCAAAACTAATGGAATTCACTCCCAAATGGTGGTTTATGCTTAAATAACCCTTTTGTAAGCATAATAACACGTTTCCATTGAAAGAAACAGAAATATTCACATGTCAAGTTTTTATGCGTGCAAAATGCTTTTCAGAGCGAGAGAAGCACTTTTTGACCAACAATGTGATTTTTACCTTACAATGTTGATATTACTCAAAACTAATGGAATTCACTCCCAAATGGTGGTTTATGCTTAAATAACCCTTTTGTAAGCATAATAACACGTTTCCATTGAAAGTAACAGAAATATTCACGTTTCTAGTTTTTATGTGTGCAAAATGCTTTTCAGAGCGAGAGAAGCACTTTTTGACCAACAATGTGATTTTTACCTTACAATGTTGATATTGCTCAAAACTAATGGAATTCACTCCCAAATGGTGGTTTATGCTTAAATAACCCTTTTGTAAGCATAATAACACGTTTCCATTGAAAGTAACAGAAATATTCACATGTCAAGTTTTTATGTGTGCAAAATGCTTTTCAGAGCGAGAGAAGCACTTTTTGACCAACAATGTGATTCTGACCTTTCAATATTGATATTGCTCAAAACTAATGGAATTCACTCCCAAATGGTGGTTTATGCTTAAATAACCCTTTTGTAAGCATAATAACACGTTTCCATTGAAAGAAACAGAAATATTCACATGTCAAGTTTTTATGCGTGCAAAATGCTTTTCAGAGCGAGAGAAGCACTTTTTGACCAACAATGTGACTCTGACCTTTCAATTTTGATATTGCTCAAAACTAATGGAATTCACTCCCAAATGGTGGTTTATGCTTAAATAACCCTTTTGTAAGCATAATAACATGTTTCCATTGAAAGAAACAGAAATATTCACATGTCAAGTTTTTATGCGTGCAAAATGCTTTTCAGAGCGAGAGAAGCACTTTTTGACCAACAATGTGACTCTGACCTTTCAATTTTGATATTGCTCAAAACTAATGGAATTCACTCCCAAATGGTGGTTTATGCTTAAATAACCCTTTTGTAAGCATAATAACACGTTTCCATTGAAAGTAACAGAAATATTCACATGTCAAGTTTTTATGTGTGCAAAATGCTTTTCAGAGCGAGAGAAGCACTTTTTGACCAACAATGTGATTCTGACCTTTCAATTTTGATATTGCTCAAAACTAATGGAATTCACTCCCAAATGGTGGTTTATGCTTAAATAACCCTTTTGTAAGCATAATAACACGTTTCCATTGAAAGAAACAGAAATATTCACATGTCAAGTTTTTATGCGTGCAAAATGCTTTTCAGAGCGAGAGAAGCACTTTTTGACCAACAATGTGACTCTGACCTTTCAATTTTGATATTGCTCAAAACTAATGGAATTCACTCCCAAATGGTGGTTTATGCTTAAATAACCCTTTTGTAAGCATAATAACACGTTTCCATTGAAAGTAACAGAAATATTCACATGTCAAGTTTTTATGTGTGCAAAATGCTTTTCAGAGCGAGAGAAGCACTTTTTGACAAACAATGTGATTCTGACCTTTCAATTTTGATATTGCTCAAAACTAATGGAATTCACTCCCAAATGGTGGTTTATGCTTAAATAACCCTTTTGTAAGCATAATAACACGTTTCCATTGAAAGTAACAGAAATATTCACATGTCAAGTTTTTGTGTGTGCAAAATGCTTTTCAGAGCGAGAGAAGCACTTTTTGACCAACAATGTGATTCTGACCTTTCAATTTTGATATTGCTCAAAACTAATGGAATTCACTCCCAAATGGTGGTTTATGCTTAAATAACCCTTTTGTAAGCATAATAACACGTTTCCATTGAAAGAAACAGAAATATTCACATGTCAAGTTTTTATGCGTGCAAAATGCTTTTCAGAGCGAGAGAAGCACTTTTTGACCAACAATGTGATTTTTACCTTACAATGTTGATATTACTCAAAACTAATGGAATTCACTCCCAAATGGTGGTTTATGCTTAAATAACCCTTTTGTAAGCATAATAACACGTTTCCATTGAAAGTAACAGAAATATTCACGTTTCTAGTTTTTATGTGTGCAAAATGCTTTTCAGAGCGAGAGAAGCACTTTTTGACCAACAATGTGATTTTTACCTTACAATGTTGATATTGCTCAAAACTAATGGAATTCACTCCCAAATGGTGGTTTATGCTTAAATAACCCTTTTGTAAGCATAATAACACGTTTCCATTGAAAGAAACAGAAATATTCACATGTCAAGTTTTTATGCGTGCAAAATGCTTTTCAGAGCGAGAGAAGCACTTTTTGACCAACAATGTGACTCTGACCTTTCAATATTGATATTGCTCAAAACTAATGGAATTCACTCCCAAATGGTGGTTTATGCTTAAATAACCCTTTTGTAAGCATAATAACACGTTTCCATTGAAAGTAACAGAAATATTCACATGTCAAGTTTTTATGTGTGCAAAATGCTTTTCAGAGCGAGAGAAGCACTTTTTGACCAACAATGTGATTTTTACCTTACAATGTTGATATTGCTCAAAACTAATGGAATTCACTCCCAAATGGTGGTTTATGCTTAAATAACCCTTTTGTAAGCATAATAACACGTTTCCATTGAAAGAAACAGAAATATTCACATGTCAAGTTTTTATGCGTGCAAAATGCTTTTCAGAGCGAGAGAAGCACTTTTTGACCAACAATGTGATTTTTACCTTACAATGTTGATATTGCTCAAAACTAATGGAATTCACTCCCAAATGGTGGTTTATGCTTAAATAACCCTTTTGTAAGCATAATAACACGTTTCCATTGAAAGTAACAGAAATATTCACATGTCAAGTTTTTATGTGTGCAAAATGCTTTTCAGAGCGAGAGAAGCACTTTTTGACCAACAATGTGATTCTGACCTTTCAATTTTGATATTGCTCAAAACTAATGGAATTCACTCCCAAATGGTGGTTTATGCTTAAATAACCCTTTTGTAAGCATAATAACACGTTTCCATTGAAAGAAACAGAAATATTCACATGTCAAGTTTTTATGCGTGCAAAATGCTTTTCAGAGCGAGAGAAGCACTTTTTGACCAACAATGTGATTTTTACCTTACAATGTTGATATTACTCAAAACTAATGGAATTCACTCCCAAATGGTGGTTTATGCTTAAATAACCCTTTTGTAAGCATAATAACACGTTTCCATTGAAAGAAACAGAAATATTCACATGTCAAGTTTTTATGCGTGCAAAATGCTTTTCAGAGCGAGAGAAGCACTTTTTGACCAACAATGTGATTTTTACATTACAATGTTGATATTGCTCAAAACTAATGGAATTCACTCCCAAATGGTGGTTTATGCTTAAATAACCCTTTTGTAAGCATAATAACACGTTTGAATTGAAGGAAACAGAAATATTCACATGTCAAGTTTTTATGTGTGCAAAATGCTTTTCAGAGCGAGAGAAGCACTTTTTGACCAACAATGTGATTCTGACCTTTCAATTTTTATATTGCTCAAAACTAATGGAATTCACTCCCAAATGGTGGTTTATGCTTAAATAACCCTTTTGTAAGCATAATAACACGTTTCCATTGAAAGTAACAGAAATATTCACATGTCAAGTTTTTATGTGTGCAAAATGCTTTTCAGAGCGAGAGAAGCACTTTTTGACCAACAATGTGATTCTGACCTTTCAATTTTGATATTGCTCAAAACTAATGGAATTCACTCCCAAATGGTGGTTTATGCTTAAATAACCCTTTTGTAAGCATAATAACACGTTTCCATTGAAAGAAACAGAAATATTCACATGTCAAGTTTTTATGCGTGCAAAATGCTTTTCAGAGCGAGAGAAGCACTTTTTGACCAACAATGTGACTCTGACCTTTCAATTTTGATATTGCTCAAAACTAATGGAATTCACTCCCAAATGGTGGTTTATGCTTAAATAACCCTTTTGTAAGCATAATAACACGTTTCCATTGAAAGTAACAGAAATATTCACATGTCAAGTTTTTATGTGTGCAAAATGCTTTTCAGAGCGAGAGAAGCACTTTTTGACCAACAATGTGATTCTGACCTTTCAATTTTGATATTGCTCAAAACTAATGGAATTCACTCCCAAATGGTGGTTTATGCTTAAATAACCCTTTTGTAAGCATAATAACACGTTTCCATTGAAAGAAACAGAAATATTCACATGTCAAGTTTTTATGCGTGCAAAATGCTTTTCAGAGCGAGAGAAGCACTTTTTGACCAACAATGTGATTTTTACCTTACAATGTTGATATTACTCAAAACTAATGGAATTCACTCCCAAATGGTGGTTTATGCTTAAATAACCCTTTTGTAAGCATAATAACACGTTTCCATTGAAAGTAACAGAAATATTCACGTTTCTAGTTTTTATGTGTGCAAAATGCTTTTCAGAGCGAGAGAAGCACTTTTTGACCAACAATGTGATTTTTACCTTACAATGTTGATATTGCTCAAAACTAATGGAATTCACTCCCAAATGGTGGTTTATGCTTAAATAACCCTTTTGTAAGCATAATAACACGTTTCCATTGAAAGTAACAGAAATATTCACATGTCAAGTTTTTATGTGTGCAAAATGCTTTTCAGAGCGAGAGAAGCACTTTTTGACCAACAATGTGATTCTGACCTTTCAATATTGATATTGCTCAAAACTAATGGAATTCACTCCCAAATGGTGGTTTATGCTTAAATAACCCTTTTTTAAGCATAATAACACGTTTGAATTGAAAGAAACAGAAATATTCACATGTGAAGTTTTTATGCGTGCAAAATGCTTTTCAGAGCGAGAGAAGCACTTTTTGACCAACAATGTGATTTTTACCTTACAATGTTGATATTGCTCAAAACTAATGGAATTCACTCCCAAATGGTGGTTTATGCTTAAATAACCCTTTTGTAAGCATAATAACACGTTTCCATTGAAAGTAACAGAAATATTCACATGTCAAGTTTTTATGTGTGCAAAATGCTTTTCAGAGCGAGAGAAGCACTTTTTGACCAACAATGTGATTCTGACCTTTCAATTTTGATATTGCTCAAAACTAATGGAATTCACTCCCAAATGGTGGTTTATGCTTAAATAACCCTTTTGTAAGCATAATAACACGTTTCCATTGAAAGTAACAGAAATATTCACATGTCAAGTTTTTATGTGTGCAAAATGCTTTTCAGAGCGAGAGAAGCACTTTTTGACCAACAATGTGATTCTGACCTTTCAATTTTGATATTGCTCAAAACTAATGGAATTCACTCCCAAATGGTGGTTTATGCTTAAATAACCCTTTTGTAAGCATAATAACACGTTTCCATTGAAAGTAACAGAAATATTCACATGTCAAGTTTTTATGTGTGCAAAATGCTTTTCAGAGCGAGAGAAGCACTTTTTGACCAACAATGTGATTCTGACCTTTCAATTTTGATTTTGCTCAAAACTAATGGAATTCACTCCCAAATGGTGGTTTATGCTTAAATAACCCTTTTGTAAGCATAATAACACGTTTCCATTGAAAGAAACAGAAATATTCACATGTCAAGTTTTTATGCGTGCAAAATAATTTTCAGAGCGAGAGAAGCACTTTTTGACCAACAATGTGACTCTGACCTTTCAATTTTGATATTGCTCAAAACTAATGGAATTCACTCCCAAATGGTGGTTTATGCTTAAATAACCCTTTTGTAAGCATAATAACACGTTTCCATTGAAAGTAACAGAAATATTCACGTTTCTAGTTTTTATGTGTGCAAAATGCTTTTCAGAGCGAGAGAAGCACTTTTTGACCAACAATGTGATTTTTACCTTACAATGTTGATATTGCTCAAAACTAATGGAATTCACTCCCAAATGGTGGTTTATGCTTAAATAACCCTTTTGTAAGCATAATAACACGTTTCCATTGAAAGTAACAGAAATATTCACATGTCAAGTTTTTATGTGTGCAAAATGCTTTTCAGAGCGAGAGAAGCACTTTTTGACCAACAATGTGATTCTGACCTTTCAATTTTGATATTGCTCAAAACTAATGGAATTCACTCCCAAATGGTGGTTTATGCTTAAATAACCCTTTTGTAAGCATAATAACACGTTTCCATTGAAAGTAACAGAAATATTCACATGTCAAGTTTTTGTGTGTGCAAAATGCTTTTCAGAGCGAGAGAAGCACTTTTTGACCAACAATGTGATTCTGACCTTTCAATTTTGATATTGCTCAAAACTAATGGAATTCACTCCCAAATGGTGGTTTATGCTTAAATAACCCTTTTGTAAGCATAATAACACGTTTCCATTGAAAGAAACAGAAATATTCACATGTCAAGTTTTTATGCGTGCAAAATGCTTTTCAGAGCGAGAGAAGCACTTTTTGACCAACAATGTGATTTTTACCTTACAATGTTGATATTACTCAAAACTAATGGAATTCACTCCCAAATGGTGGTTTATGCTTAAATAACCCTTTTGTAAGCATAATAACACGTTTCCATTGAAAGTAACAGAAATATTCACGTTTCTAGTTTTTATGTGTGCAAAATGCTTTTCAGAGCGAGAGAAGCACTTTTTGACCAACAATGTGATTTTTACCTTACAATGTTGATATTGCTCAAAACTAATGGAATTCACTCCCAAATGGTGGTTTATGCTTAAATAACCCTTTTGTAAGCATAATAACACGTTTCCATTGAAAGAAACAGAAATATTCACATGTCAAGTTTTTATGCGTGCAAAATGCTTTTCAGAGCGAGAGAAGCACTTTTTGACCAACAATGTGACTCTGACCTTTCAATTTTGATATTGCTCAAAACTAATGGAATTCACTCCCAAATGGTGGTTTATGCTTAAATAACCCTTTTGTAAGCATAATAACACGTTTCCATTGAAAGTAACAGAAATATTCACATGTCAAGTTTTTATGTGTGCAAAATGCTTTTCAGAGCGAGAGAAGCACTTTTTGACCAACAATGTGATTCTGACCTTTCAATTTTGATATTGCTCAAAACTAATGGAATTCACTCCCAAATGGTGGTTTATGCTTAAATAACCCTTTTGTAAGCATAATAACACGTTTCCATTGAAAGAAACAGAAATATTCACATGTCAAGTTTTTATGCGTGCAAAATGCTTTTCAGAGCGAGAGAAGCACTTTTTGACCAACAATGTGATTTTTACCTTACAATGTTGATATTACTCAAAACTAATGGAATTCACTCCCAAATGGTGGTTTATGCTTAAATAACCCTTTTGTAAGCATAATAACACGTTTGAATTGAAAGGAACAGAAATATTCACTTTTCTAGTTTTTATGCGTGCAAAATGCTTTTCAGAGCGAGAGAAGCACTTTTTGACCAACAATGTGATTTTTACCTTACAATGTTGATATTGCTCAAAACTAATGGAATTCACTCCCAAATGGTGGTTTATGCTTAAATAACCCTTTTGTAAGCATAATAACACGTTTCCATTGAAAGTAACAGAAATATTCACATGTCAAGTTTTTATGTGTGCAAAATGCTTTTCAGAGCGAGAGAAGCACTTTTTGACCAACAATGTGATTCTGACCTTTCAATTTTGATATTGCTCAAAACTAATGGAATTCACTCCCAAATGGTGGTTTATGCTTAAATAACCCTTTTGTAAGCATAATAACACGTTTCCATTGAAAGAAACAGAAATATTCACATGTCAAGTTTTTATGCGTGCAAAATGCTTTTCAGAGCGAGAGAAGCACTTTTTGACCAACAATGTGACTCTGACCTTTCAATTTTGATATTGCTCAAAACTAATGGAATTCACTCCCAAATGGTGGTTTATGCTTAAATAACCCTTTTGTAAGCATAATAACACGTTTCCATTGAAAGTAACAGAAATATTCACATGTCAAGTTTTTATGTGTGCAAAATGCTTTTCAGAGCGAGAGAAGCACTTTTTGACCAACAATGTGATTCTGACCTTTCAATTTTGATATTGCTCAAAACTAATGGAATTCACTCCCAAATGGTGGTTTATGCTTAAATAACCCTTTTGTAAGCATAATAACACGTTTCCATTGAAAGAAACAGAAATATTCACATGTCAAGTTTTTATGCGTGCAAAATGCTTTTCAGAGCGAGAGAAGCACTTTTTGACCAACAATGTGATTTTTACCTTACAATGTTGATATTACTCAAAACTAATGGAATTCACTCCCAAATGGTGGTTTATGCTTAAATAACACTTTTGTAAGCATAATAACACGTTTCCATTGAAAGTAACAGAAATATTCACGTTTCTAGTTTTTATGTGTGCAAAATGCTTTTCAGAGCGAGAGAAGCACTTTTTGACCAACAATGTGATTTTTACCTTACAATGTTGATATTGCTCAAAACTAATGGAATTCACTCCCAAATGGTGGTTTATGCTTAAATAACCCTTTTGTAAGCATAATAACACGTTTCCATTGAAAGTAACAGAAATATTCACATGTCAAGTTTTTATGTGTGCAAAATGCTTTTCAGAGCGAGAGAAGCACTTTTTGACCAACAATGTGATTCTGACCTTTCAATATTGATATTGCTCAAAACTAATGGAATTCACTCCCAAATGGTGGTTTATGCTTAAATAACCCTTTTTTAAGCATAATAACACGTTTGAATTGAAAGAAACAGAAATATTCACATGTGAAGTTTTTATGCGTGCAAAATGCTTTTCAGAGCGAGAGAAGCACTTTTTGACCAACAATGTGATTTTTATCTTACAATGTTGATATTGCTCAAAACTAATGGAATTCACTCCCAAATGGTGGTTTATGCTTAAATAACCCTTTTGTAAGCATAATAACACGTTTCCATTGAAAGTAACAGAAATATTCACATGTCAAGTTTTTATGTGTGCAAAATGCTTTTCAGAGCGAGAGAAGCACTTTTTGACCAACAATGTGATTCTGACCTTTCAATTTTGATATTGCTCAAAACTAATGGAATTCACTCCCAAATGGTGGTTTATGCTTAAATAACCCTTTTGTAAGCATAATAACACGTTTGAATTGAAAGAAACAGAAATATTCACATGTCAAGTTTTTATGCGTGCAAAATGCTTTTCAGAGCGAGAGAAGCACTTTTTGACCAACAATGTGATTTTTACCTTACAATGTTGATATTGCTCAAAACTAATGGAATTCACTCCCAAATGGTGGTTTATGCTTAAATAACCCTTTTGTAAGCATAATAACACGTTTCCATTGAAAGTAACAGAAATATTCACATGTCAAGTTTTTATGTGTGCAAAATGCTTTTCAGAGCGAGAGAAGCACTTTTTGACCAACAATGTGATTCTGACCTTTCAATTTTGATATTGCTCAAAACTAATGGAATTCACTCCCAAATGGTGGTTTATGCTTAAATAACCCTTTTGTAAGCATAATAACACGTTTCCATTGAAAGTAACAGAAATATTCACATGTCAAGTTTTTATGTGTGCAAAATGCTTTTCAGAGCGAGAGAAGCACTTTTTGACCAACAATGTGATTCTGACCTTTCAATTTTGATATTGCTCAAAACTAATGGAATTCACTCCCAAATGGTGGTTTATGCTTAAATAACCCTTTTGTAAGCATAATAACACGTTTCCATTGAAAGAAACAGAAATATTCACATGTCAAGTTTTTATGCGTGCAAAATGCTTTTCAGAGCGAGAGAAGCACTTTTTGACCAACAATGTGACTCTGACCTTTCAATTTTGATATTGCTCAAAACTAATGGAATTCACTCCCAAATGGTGGTTTATGCTTAAATAACCCTTTTGTAAGCATAATAACACGTTTCCATTGAAAGTAACAGAAATATTCACATGTCAAGTTTTTATGTGTGCAAAATGCTTTTCAGAGCGAGAGAAGCACTTTTTGACAAACAATGTGATTCTGACCTTTCAATTTTGATATTGCTCAAAACTAATGGAATTCACTCCCAAATGGTGGTTTATGCTTAAATAACCCTTTTGTAAGCATAATAACACGTTTCCATTGAAAGTAACAGAAATATTCACATGTCAAGTTTTTGTGTGTGCAAAATGCTTTTCAGAGCGAGAGAAGCACTTTTTGACCAACAATGTGATTCTGACCTTTCAATTTTGATATTGCTCAAAACTAATGGAATTCACTCCCAAATGGTGGTTTATGCTTAAATAACCCTTTTGTAAGCATAATAACACGTTTCCATTGAAAGAAACAGAAATATTCACATGTCAAGTTTTTATCCGTGCAAAATGCTTTTCAGAGCGAGAGAAGCACTTTTTGACCAACAATGTGATTCTGACCTTTCAATTTTGATATTGCTCAAAACTAATGGAATTCACTCCCAAATGGTGGTTTATGCTTAAATAACCCTTTTGTAAGCATAATAACACGTTTCCATTGAAAGAAACAGAAATATTCACATGTCAAGTTTTTATGCGTGCAAAATGCTTTTCAGAGCGAGAGAAGCACTTTTTGACCAACAATGTGATTTTTACCTTACAATGTTGATATTACTCAAAACTAATGGAATTCACTCCCAAATGGTGGTTTATGCTTAAATAACCCTTTTGTAAGCATAATAACACGTTTCCATTGAAAGTAACAGAAATATTCACGTTTCTAGTTTTTATGTGTGCAAAATGCTTTTCAGAGCGAGAGAAGCACTTTTTGACCAACAATGTGATTTTTACCTTACAATGTTGATATTGCTCAAAACTAATGGAATTCACTCCCAAATGGTGGTTTATGCTTAAATAACCCTTTTGTAAGCATAATAACACGTTTCCATTGAAAGAAACAGAAATATTCACATGTCAAGTTTTTATGCGTGCAAAATGCTTTTCAGAGCGAGAGAAGCACTTTTTGACCAACAATGTGACTCTGACCTTTCAATTTTGATATTGCTCAAAACTAATGGAATTCACTCCCAAATGGTGGTTTATGCTTAAATAACCCTTTTGTAAGCATAATAACACGTTTCCATTGAAAGTAACAGAAATATTCACATGTCAAGTTTTTATGTGTGCAAAATGCTTTTCAGAGCGAGAGAAGCACTTTTTGACCAACAATGTGATTCTGACCTTTCAATTTTGATATTGCTCAAAACTAATGGAATTCACTCCCAAATGGTGGTTTATGCTTAAATAACCCTTTTGTAAGCATAATAACACGTTTCCATTGAAAGAAACAGAAATATTCACATGTCAAGTTTTTATGCGTGCAAAATGCTTTTCAGAGCGAGAGAAGCACTTTTTGACCAACAATGTGATTTTTACCTTACAATGTTGATATTGCTCAAAACTAATGGAATTCACTCCCAAATGGTGGTTTATGCTTAAATAACCCTTTTGTAAGCATAATAACACGTTTCCATTGAAAGTAACAGAAATATTCACATGTCAAGTTTTTATGTGTGCAAAATGCTTTTCAGAGCGAGAGAAGCACTTTTTGACCAACAATGTGATTCTGACCTTTCAATTTTGATATTGCTCAAAACTAATGGAATTCACTCCCAAATGGTGGTTTATGCTTAAATAACCCTTTTGTAAGCATAATAACACGTTTGAATTGAAAGAAACAGAAATATTCACATGTCAAGTTTTTATGCGTGCAAAATGCTTTTCAGAGCGAGAGAAGCACTTTTTGACCAACAATGTGATTTTTACCTTACAATGTTGATATTGCTCAAAACTAATGGAATTCACTCCCAAATGGTGGTTTATGCTTAAATAACCCTTTTGTAAGCATAATAACACGTTTCCATTGAAAGTAACAGAAATATTCACATGTCAAGTTTTTATGTGTGCAAAATGCTTTTCAGAGCGAGAGAAGCACTTTTTGACCAACAATGTGATTCTGACCTTTCAATTTTGATATTGCTCAAAACTAATGGAATTCACTCCCAAATGGTGGTTTATGCTTAAATAACCCTTTTGTAAGCATAATAACACGTTTCCATTGAAAGTAACAGAAATATTCACATGTCAAGTTTTTATGTGTGCAAAATGCTTTTCAGAGCGAGAGAAGCACTTTTTGACCAACAATGTGATTCTGACCTTTCAATTTTGATATTGCTCAAAACTAATGGAATTCACTCCCAAATGGTGGTTTATGCTTAAATAACCCTTTTGTAAGCATAATAACACGTTTCCATTGAAAGAAACAGAAATATTCACATGTCAAGTTTTTATGCGTGCAAAATGCTTTTCAGAGCGAGAGAAGCACTTTTTGACCAACAATGTGACTCTGACCTTTCAATTTTGATATTGCTCAAAACTAATGGAATTCACTCCCAAATGGTGGTTTATGCTTAAATAACCCTTTTGTAAGCATAATAACACGTTTCCATTGAAAGTAACAGAAATATTCACATGTCAAGTTTTTATGTGTCCAAAATGCTTTTCAGAGCGAGAGAAGCACTTTTTGACCAACAATGTCATTCTGACCTTTCAATTTTGATATTGCTCAAAACTAATGGAATTCACTCCCAAATGGTGGTTTATGCTTAAATAACCCTTGTGTAAGCATAATAACACGTTTCCATTGAAAGTAACAGAAATATTCACATGTCAAGTTTTTGTGTGTGCAAAATGCTTTTCAGAGCGAGAGAAGCACTTTTTGACCAACAATGTGATTCTGACCTTTCAATTTTGATATTGCTCAAAACTAATGGAATTCACTCCCAAATGGTGGTTTATGCTTAAATAACCCTTTTGTAAGCATAATAACACGTTTCCATTGAAAGAAACAGAAATATTCACATGTCAAGTTTTTATGCGTGCAAAATGCTTTTCAGAGCGAGAGAAGCACTTTTTGACCAACAATGTGACTCTGACCTTTCAATTTTGATATTGCTCAAAACTAATGGAATTCACTCCCAAATGGTGGTTTATGCTTAAATAACCCTTTTGTAAGCATAATAACACGTTTCCATTGAAAGTAACAGAAATATTCACATGTCAAGTTTTTATGCGTGCAAAATGCTTTTCAGAGCGAGAGAAGCACTTTTTGACCAACAATGTGATTCTGACCTTTCAATTTTGATATTGCTCAAAACTAATGGAATTCACTCCCAAATGGTGGTTTATGCTTAAATAACCCTTTTGTAAGCATAATAACACGTTTCCATTGAAAGAAACAGAAATATTCACATGTCAAGTTTTTATGCGTGCAAAATGCTTTTCAGAGCGAGAGAAGCACTTTTTGACCAACAATGTGATTTTTACCTTACAATGTTGATATTGCTCAAAACTAATGGAATTCACTCCCAAATGGTGGTTTATGCTTAAATAACCCTTTTGTAAGCATAATAACACGTTTCCATTGAAAGTAACAGAAATATTCACATGTCAAGTTTTTATGTGTGCAAAATGCTTTTCAGAGCGAGAGAAGCACTTTTTGACCAACAATGTGATTCTGACCTTTCAATTTTGATATTGCTCAAAACTAATGGAATTCACTCCCAAATGGTGGTTTATGCTTAAATAACCCTTTTGTAAGCATAATAACACGTTTGAATTGAAAGAAACAGAAATATTCACATGTCAAGTTTTTATGCGTGCAAAATGCTTTTCAGAGCGAGAGAAGCACTTTTTGACCAACAATGTGATTTTTACCTTACAATGTTGATATTGCTCAAAACTAATGGAATTCACTCCCAAATGGTGGTTTATGCTTAAATAACCCTTTTGTAAGCATAATAACACGTTTCCATTGAAAGTAACAGAAATATTCACATGTCAAGTTTTTATGTGTGCAAAATGCTTTTCAGAGCGAGAGAAGCACTTTTTGACCAACAATGTGATTCTGACCTTTCAATTTTGATATTGCTCAAAACTAATGGAATTCACTCCCAAATGGTGGTTTATGCTTAAATAACCCTTTTGTAAGCATAATAACACGTTTCCATTGAAAGTAACAGAAATATTCACATGTCAAGTTTTTATGTGTGCAAAATGCTTTTCAGAGCGAGAGAAGCACTTTTTGACCAACAATGTGATTCTGACCTTTCAATTTTGATATTGCTCAAAACTAATGGAATTCACTCCCAAATGGTGGTTTATGCTTAAATAACCCTTTTGTAAGCATAATAACACGTTTCCATTGAAAGAAACAGAAATATTCACATGTCAAGTTTTTATGCGTGCAAAATGCTTTTCAGAGCGAGAGAAGCACTTTTTGACCAACAATGTGACTCTGACCTTTCAATTTTGATATTGCTCAAAACTAATGGAATTCACTCCCAAATGGTGGTTTATGCTTAAATAACCCTTTTGTAAGCATAATAACACGTTTCCATTGAAAGTAACAGAAATATTCACATGTCAAGTTTTTATGTGTGCAAAATGCTTTTCAGAGCGAGAGAAGCACTTTTTGACCAACAATGCCATTCTGACCTTTCAATTTTGATATTGCTCAAAACTAATGGAATTCACTCCCAAATGGTGGTTTATGCTTAAATAACCCTTGTGTAAGCATAATAACACGTTTCCATTGAAAGTAACAGAAATATTCACATGTCAAGTTTTTGTGTGTGCAAAATGCTTTTCAGAGCGAGAGAAGCACTTTTTGACCAACAATGTGATTCTGACCTTTCAATTTTGATATTGCTCAAAACTAATGGAATTCACTCCCAAATGGTGGTTTATGCTTAAATAACCCTTTTGTAAGCATAATAACACGTTTCCATTGAAAGTAACAGAAATATTCACATGTCAAGTTTTTATGTGTGCAAAATGCTTTTCAGAGCGAGAGAAGCACTTTTTGACCAACAATGTGACTCTGACCTTTCAATTTTGATATTGCTCAAAACTAATGGAATTCACTCCCAAATGGTGGTTTATGCTTAAATAACCCTTTTGTAAGCATAATAACACGTTTCCATTGAAAGTAACAGAAATATTCACATGTCAAGTTTTTGTGTGTGCAAAATGCTTTTCAGAGCGAGAGAAGCACTTTTTGACCAACAATGTGATTCTGACCTTTCAATTTTGATATTGCTCAAAACTAATGGAATTCACTCCCAAATGGTGGTTTATGCTTAAATAACCCTTTTGTAAGCATAATAACACGTTTCCATTGAAAGTAACAGAAATATTCACATGTCAAGTTTTTATGCGTGCAAAATGCTTTTCAGAGCGAGAGAAGCACTTTTTGACCAACAATGTGATTTTTACCTTACAATGTTGATATTACTCAAAACTAATGGAATTCACTCCCAAATGGTGGTTTATGCTTAAATAACCCTTTTGTAAGCATAATAACACGTTTCCATTGAAAGTAACAGAAATATTCACGTTTCTAGTTTTTATGCGTGCAAAATGCTTTTCAGAGCGAGAGAAGCACTTTTTGACCAACAATGTGATTTTTACCTTACAATGTTGATATTGCTCAAAACTAATGGAATTCACTCCCAAATGGTGGTTTATGCTTAAATAACCCTTTTGTAAGCATAATAACACGTTTCCATTGAAAGTAACAGAAATATTCACATGTCAAGTTTTTATGTGTGCAAAATGCTTTTCAGAGCGAGAGAAGCACTTTTTGACCAACAATGTGACTCTGACCTTTCAATTTTGATATTGCTCAAAACTAATGGAATTCACTCCCAAATGGTGGTTTATGCTTAAATAACCCTTTTGTAAGCATAATAACACGTTTCCATTGAAAGTAACAGAAATATTCACATGTCAAGTTTTTATGTGTGCAAAATGCTTTTCAGAGCGAGAGAAGCACTTTTTGACCAACAATGTGATTCTGACCTTTCAATTTTGATATTGCTCAAAACTAATGGAATTCACTCCCAAATGGTGGTTTATGCTTAAATAACCCTTTTGTAAGCATAATAACACGTTTCCATTGAAAGAAACAGAAATATTCACATGTCAAGTTTTTATGCGTGCAAAATGCTTTTCAGAGCGAGAGAAGCACTTTTTGACCAACAATGTGACTCTGACCTTTCAATTTTGATATTGCTCAAAACTAATGGAATTCACTCCCAAATGGTGGTTTATGCTTAAATAACCCTTTTGTAAGCATAATAACACGTTTCCATTGAAAGTAACAGAAATATTCACATGTCAAGTTTTTATGTGTGCAAAATGCTTTTCAGAGCGAGAGAAGCACTTTTTGACAAACAATGTGATTCTGACCTTTCAATTTTGATATTGCTCAAAACTAATGGAATTCACTCCCAAATGGTGGTTTATGCTTAAATAACCCTTTTGTATGCATAATAACACGTTTCCATTGAAAGTAACAGAAATATTCACATGTCAAGTTTTTGTGTGTGCAAAATGCTTTTCAGAGCGAGAGAAGCACTTTTTGACCAACAATGTGATTCTGACCTTTCAATTTTGATATTGCTCAAAACTAATGGAATTCACTCCCAAATGGTGGTTTATGCTTAAATAACCCTTTTGTAAGCATAATAACACGTTTCCATTGAAAGAAACAGAAATATTCACATGTCAAGTTTTTATGCGTGCAAAATGCTTTTCAGAGCGAGAGAAGCACTTTTTGACCAACAATGTGGTTTTTACCTTACAATGTTGATATTACTCAAAACTAATGGAATTCACTCCCAAATGGTGGTTTATGCTTAAATAACCCTTTTGTAAGCATAATAACACGTTTCCATTGAAAGTAACAGAAATATTCACGTTTCTAGTTTTTATGTGTGCAAAATGCTTTTCAGAGCGAGAGAAGCACTTTTTGACCAACAATGTGATTTTTACCTTACAATGTTGATATTGCTCAAAACTAATGGAATTCACTCCCAAATGGTGGTTTATGCTTAAATAACCCTTTTGTAAGCATAATAACACGTTTCCATTGAAAGAAACAGAAATATTCACATGTCAAGTTTTTATGCGTGCAAAATGCTTTTCAGAGCGAGAGAAGCACTTTTTGACCAACAATGTGACTCTGACCTTTCAATTTTGATATTGCTCAAAACTAATGGAATTCACTCCCAAATGGTGGTTTATGCTTAAATAACCCTTTTGTAAGCATAATAACACGTTTCCATTGAAAGAAACAGAAATATTCACATGTCAAGTTTTTATGCGTGCAAAATGCTTTTCAGAGCGAGAGAAGCACTTTTTGACCAACAATGTGATTTTTACCTTACAATGTTGATATTACTCAAAACTAATGGAATTCACTCCCAAATGGTGGTTTATGCTTAAATAACCCTTTTGTAAGCATAATAACACGTTTCCATTGAAAGTAACAGAAATATTCACGTTTCTAGTTTTTATGTGTGCAAAATGCTTTTCAGAGCGAGAGAAGCACTTTTTGACCAACAATGTGATTTTTACCTTACAATGTTGATATTGCTCAAAACTAATGGAATTCACTCCCAAATGGTGGTTTATGCTTAAATAACCCTTTTTTAAGCATAATAACACGTTTGAATTGAAAGAAACAGAAATATTCACATGTGAAGTTTTTATGCGTGCAAAATGCTTTTCAGAGCGAGAGAAGCACTTTTTGACCAACAATGTGATTTTTACCTTACAATGTTGATATTGCTCAAAACTAATGGAATTCACTCCCAAATGGTGGTTTATGCTTAAATAACCCTTTTGTAAGCATAATAACACGTTTCCATTGAAAGTAACAGAAATATTCACATGTCAAGTTTTTATGTGTGCAAAATGCTTTTCAGAGCGAGAGAAGCACTTTTTGACCAACAATGTGATTCTGACCTTTCAATTTTGATATTGCTCAAAACTAATGGAATTCACTCCCAAATGGTGGTTTATGCTTAAATAACCCTTTTGTAAGCATAATAACACGTTTCCATTGAAAGTAACAGAAATATTCACATGTCAAGTTTTTATGTGTGCAAAATGCTTTTCAGAGCGAGAGAAGCACTTTTTGACCAACAATGTGATTCTGACCTTTCAATTTTGATATTGCTCAAAACTAATGGAATTCACTCCCAAATGGTGGTTTATGCTTAAATAACCCTTTTGTAAGCATAATAACACGTTTCCATTGAAAGTAACAGAAATATTCACATGTCAAGTTTTTATGTGTGCAAAATGCTTTTCAGAGCGAGAGAAGCACTTTTTGACCAACAATGTGATTCTGACCTTTCAATTTTGATATTGCTCAAAACTAATGGAATTCACTCCCAAATGGTGGTTTATGCTTAAATAACCCTTTTGTAAGCATAATAACACGTTTCCATTGAAAGAAACAGAAATATTCACATGTCAAGTTTTTATGCGTGCAAAATGCTTTTCAGAGCGAGAGAAGCACTTTTTGACCAACAATGTGACTCTGACCTTTCAATTTTGATATTGCTCAAAACTAATGGAATTCACTCCCAAATGGTGGTTTATGCTTAAATAACCCTTTTGTAAGCATAATAACACGTTTCCATTGAAAGTAACAGAAATATTCACGTTTCTAGTTTTTATGTGTGCAAAATGCTTTTCAGAGCGAGAGAAGCACTTTTTGACCAACAATGTGATTTTTACCTTACAATGTTGATATTGCTCAAAACTAATGGAATTCACTCCCAAATGGTGGTTTATGCTTAAATAACCCTTTTGTAAGCATAATAACACGTTTCCATTGAAAGTAACAGAAATATTCACATGTCAAGTTTTTATGTGTGCAAAATGCTTTTCAGAGCGAGAGAAGCACTTTTTGACCAACAATGTGATTCTGACCTTTCAATTTTGATATTGCTCAAAACTAATGGAATTCACTCCCAAATGGTGGTTTATGCTTAAATAACCCTTTTGTAAGCATAATAACACGTTTCCATTGAAAGTAACAGAAATATTCACATGTCAAGTTTTTGTGTGTGCAAAATGCTTTTCAGAGCGAGAGAAGCACTTTTTGACCAACAATGTGATTCTGACCTTTCAATTTTGATATTGCTCAAAACTAATGGAATTCACTCCCAAATGGTGGTTTATGCTTAAATAACCCTTTTGTAAGCATAATAACACGTTTCCATTGAAAGAAACAGAAATATTCACATGTCAAGTTTTTATGCGTGCAAAATGCTTTTCAGAGCGAGAGAAGCACTTTTTGACCAACAATGTGACTCTGACCTTTCAATTTTGATATTGCTCAAAACTAATGGAATTCACTCCCAAATGGTGGTTTATGCTTAAATAACCCTTTTGTAAGCATAATAACACGTTTCCATTAAAAGTAACAGAAATATTCACATGTCAAGTTTTTATGTGTGCAAAATGCTTTTCAGAGCGAGAGAAGCACTTTTTGACCAACAATGTGATTCTGACCTTTCAATTTTGATATTGCTCAAAACTAATGGAATTCACTCCCAAATGGTGGTTTATGCTTAAATAACCCTTTTGTAAGCATAATAACACGTTTCCATTGAAAGAAACAGAAATATTCACATGTCAAGTTTTTATGCGTGCAAAATGCTTTTCAGAGCGAGAGAAGCACTTTTTGACCAACAATGTGATTTTTACCTTACAATGTTGATATTACTCAAAACTAATGGAATTCACTCCCAAATGGTGGTTTATGCTTAAATAACCCTTTTGTAAGCATAATAACACGTTTCCATTGAAAGTAACAGAAATATTCACGTTTCTAGTTTTTATGTGTGCAAAATGCTTTTCAGAGCGAGAGAAGCACTTTTTGACCAACAATGTGATTTTTACCTTACAATGTTGATATTGCTCAAAACTAATGGAATTCACTCCCAAATGGTGGTTTATGCTTAAATAACCCTTTTGTAAGCATAATAACACGTTTCCATTGAAAGTAACAGAAATATTCACATGTCAAGTTTTTATGTGTGCAAAATGCTTTTCAGAGCGAGAGAAGCACTTTTTGACCAACAATGTGATTCTGACCTTTCAATTTTGATATTGCTCAAAACTAATGGAATTCACTCCCAAATGGTGGTTTATGCTTAAATAACCCTTTTGTAAGCATAATAACACGTTTCCATTGAAAGTAACAGAAATATTCACATGTCAAGTTTTTATGTGTGCAAAATGCTTTTCAGAGCGAGAGAAGCACTTTTTGACCAACAATGTGATTCTGACCTTTCAATTTTGATATTGCTCAAAACTAATGGAATTCACTCCCAAATGGTGGTTTATGCTTAAATAACCCTTTTGTAAGCATAATAACACGTTTCCATTGAAAGTAACAGAAATATTCACATGTCAAGTTTTTATGCGTGCAAAATGCTTTTCAGAGCGAGAGAAGCACTTTTTGACCAACAATGTGACTCTGACCTTTCAATTTTGATATTGCTCAAAACTAATGGAATTCACTCCCAAATGGTGGTTTATGCTTAAATAACCCTTTTGTAAGCATAATAACACGTTTCCATTGAAAGTAACAGAAATATTCACATGTCAAGTTTTTATGTGTGCAAAATGCTTTTCAGAGCGAGAGAAGCACTTTTTGACCAACAATGTGATTCTGACCTTTCAATTTTGATATTGCTCAAAACTAATGGAATTCACTCCCAAATGGTGGTTTATGCTTAAATAACCCTTTTGTAAGCATAATAACACGTTTCCATTGAAAGAAACAGAAATATTCACATGTCAAGTTTTTATGCGTGCAAAATGCTTTTCAGAGCGAGAGAAGCACTTTTTGACCAACAATGTGATTTTTACCTTACAATGTTGATATTGCTCAAAACTAATGGAATTCACTCCCAAATGGTGGTTTATGCTTAAATAACCCTTTTGTAAGCATAATAACACGTTTCCATTGAAAGTAACAGAAATATTCACATGTCAAGTTTTTATGTGTGCAAAATGCTTTTCAGAGCGAGAGAAGCACTTTTTGACCAACAATGTGATTCTGACCTTTCAATTTTGATATTGCTCAAAACTAATGGAATTCACTCCCAAATGGTGGTTTATGCTTAAATAACCCTTTTGTAAGCATAATAACACGTTTCCATTGAAAGTAACAGAAATATTCACATGTCAAGTTTTTATGTGTGCAAAATGCTTTTCAGAGCGAGAGAAGCACTTTTTGACCAACAATGTGATTCTGACCTTTCAATTTTGATATTGCTCAAAACTAATGGAATTCACTCCCAAATGGTGGTTTATGCTTAAATAACCCTTTTGTAAGCATAATAACACGTTTCCATTGAAAGAAACAGAAATATTCACATGTCAAGTTTTTATGCGTGCAAAATGCTTTTCAGAGCGAGAGAAGCACTTTTTGACCAACAATGTGACTCTGACCTTTCAATTTTGATATTGCTCAAAACTAATGGAATTCACTCCCAAATGGTGGTTTATGCTTAAATAACCCTTTTGTAAGCATAATAACAAGTTTCCATTGAAAGTAACAGAAATATTCACATGTCAAGTTTTTATGTGTGCAAAATGCTTTTCAGAGCGAGAGAAGCACTTTTTGACAAACAATGTGATTCTGACCTTTCAATTTTGATATTGCTCAAAACTAATGGAATTCACTCCCAAATGGTGGTTTATGCTTAAATAACCCTTTTGTATGCATAATAACACGTTTCCATTGAAAGTAACAGAAATATTCACATGTCAAGTTTTTGTGTGTGCAAAATGCTTTTCAGAGCGAGAGAAGCACTTTTTGACCAACAATGTGATTCTGACCTTTCAATTTTGATATTGCTCAAAACTAATGGAATTCACTCCCAAATGGTGGTTTATGCTTAAATAACCCTTTTGTAAGCATAATAACACGTTTCCATTGAAAGAAACAGAAATATTCACATGTCAAGTTTTTATGCGTGCAAAATGCTTTTCAGAGCGAGAGAAGCACTTTTTGACCAACAATGTGATTTTTACCTTACAATGTTGATATTACTCAAAACTAATGGAATTCACTCCCAAATGGTGGTTTATGCTTAAATAACCCTTTTGTAAGCATAATAACACGTTTCCATTGAAAGTAACAGAAATATTCACGTTTCTAGTTTTTATGTGTGCAAAATGCTTTTCAGAGCGAGAGAAGCACTTTTTGACCAACAATGTGATTTTTACCTTACAATGTTGATATTGCTCAAAACTAATGGAATTCACTCCCAAATGGTGGTTTATGCTTAAATAACCCTTTTGTAAGCATAATAACACGTTTCCATTGAAAGAAACAGAAATATTCACATGTCAAGTTTTTATGCGTGCAAAATGCTTTTCAGAGCGAGAGAAGCACTTTTTGACCAACAATGTGACTCTGACCTTTCAATTTTGATATTGCTCAAAACTAATGGAATTCACTCCCAAATGGTGGTTTATGCTTAAATAACCCTTTTGTAAGCATAATAACACGTTTCCATTGAAAGTAACAGAAATATTCACATGTCAAGTTTTTATGTGTGCAAAATGCTTTCAGAGCGAGAGAAGCACTTTTTGACCAACAATGTCATTCTGACCTTTCAATTTTGATATTGCTCAAAACTAATGGAATTCACTCCCAAATGGTGGTTTATGCTTAAATAACCCTTTTGTAAGCATAATAACACGTTTCCATTGAAAGAAACAGAAATATTCACATGTCAAGTTTTTATGCGTGCAAAATGCTTTTCAGAGCGAGAGAAGCACTTTTTGACCAACAATGTGATTTTTACCTTACAATGTTGATATTGCTCAAAACTAATGGAATTCACTCCCAAATGGTGGTTTATGCTTAAATAACCCTTTTGTAAGCATAATAACACGTTTCCATTGAAAGTAACAGAAATATTCACATGTCAAGTTTTTATGTGTGCAAAATGCTTTTCAGAGCGAGAGAAGCACTTTTTGACCAACAATGTGATTCTGACCTTTCAATTTTGATATTGCTCAAAACTAATGGAATTCACTCCCAAATGGTGGTTTATGCTTAAATAACCCTTTTGTAAGCATAATAACACGTTTGAATTGAAAGAAACAGAAATATTCACATGTCAAGTTTTTATGCGTGCAAAATGCTTTTCAGAGCGAGAGAAGCACTTTTTGACCAACAATGTGATTTTTACCTTACAATGTTGATATTGCTCAAAACTAATGGAATTCACTCCCAAATGGTGGTTTATGCTTAAATAACCCTTTTGTAAGCATAATAACACGTTTCCATTGAAAGTAACAGAAATATTCACATGTCAAGTTTTTATGTGTGCAAAATGCTTTTCAGAGCGAGAGAAGCACTTTTTGACCAACAATGTGATTCTGACCTTTCAATTTTGATATTGCTCAAAACTAATGGAATTCACTCCCAAATGGTGGTTTATGCTTAAATAACCCTTTTGTAAGCATAATAACACGTTTCCATGAAAGTAACAGAAATATTCACATGTCAAGTTTTTATGTGTGCAAAATGCTTTTCAGAGCGAGAGAAGCACTTTTTGACCAACAATGTGATTCTGACCTTTCAATTTTGATATTGCTCAAAACTAATGGAATTCACTCCCAAATGGTGGTTTATGCTTAAATAACCCTTTTGTAAGCATAATAACACGTTTCCATTGAAAGAAACAGAAATATTCACATGTCAAGTTTTTATGCGTGCAAAATGCTTTTCAGAGCGAGAGAAGCACTTTTTGACCAACAATGTGACTCTGACCTTTCAATTTTGATATTGCTCAAAACTAATGGAATTCACTCCCAAATGGTGGTTTATGCTTAAATAACCCTTTTGTAAGCATAATAACACGTTTCCATTGAAAGTAACAGAAATATTCACATGTCAAGTTTTTATGTGTGCAAAATGCTTTTCAGAGCGAGAGAAGCACTTTTTGACCAACAATGTCATTCTGACCTTTCAATTTTGATATTGCTCAAAACTAATGGAATTCACTCCCAAATGGTGGTTTATGCTTAAATAACCCTTGTGTAAGCATAATAACACGTTTCCATTGAAAGTAACAGAAATATTCACATGTCAAGTTTTTGTGTGTGCAAAATGCTTTTCAGAGCGAGAGAAGCACTTTTTGACCAACAATGTGATTCTGACCTTTCAATTTTGATATTGCTCAAAACTAATGGAATTCACTCCCAAATGGTGGTTTATGCTTAAATAACCCTTTTGTAAGCATAATAACACGTTTCATTGAAAGAAACAGAAATATTCACATGTCAAGTTTTTATGCGTGCAAAATGCTTTTCAGAGCGAGAGAAGCACTTTTTGACCAACAATGTGACTCTGACCTTTCAATTTTGATATTGCTCAAAACTAATGGAATTCACTCCCAAATGGTGGTTTATGCTTAAATAACCCTTTTGTAAGCATAATAACACGTTTCCATTGAAAGTAACAGAAATATTCACATGTCAAGTTTTTGTGTGTGCAAAATGCTTTTCAGAGCGAGAGAAGCACTTTTTGACCAACAATGTGATTCTGACCTTTCAATTTTGATATTGCTCAAAACTAATGGAATTCACTCCCAAATGGTGGTTTATGCTTAAATAACCCTTTTGTAAGCATAATAACACGTTTCCATTGAAAGAAACAGAAATATTCACATGTCAAGTTTTTATGCGTGCAAAATGCTTTTCAGAGCGAGAGAAGCACTTTTTGACCAACAATGTGATTTTTACCTTACAATGTTGATATTGCTCAAAACTAATGGAATTCACTCCCAAATGGTGGTTTATGCTTAAATAACCCTTTTGTAAGCATAATAACACGTTTCCATTGAAAGTAACAGAAATATTCACATGTCAAGTTTTTATGTGTGCAAAATGCTTTTCAGAGCGAGAGAAGCACTTTTTGACCAACAATGTGATTCTGACCTTTCAATTTTGATATTGCTCAAAACTAATGGAATTCACTCCCAAATGGTGGTTTATGCTTAAATAACCCTTTTGTAAGCATAATAACACGTTTCCATTGAAAGTAACAGAAATATTCACATGTCAAGTTTTTATGTGTGCAAAATGCTTTTCAGAGCGAGAGAAGCACTTTTTGACCAACAATGTGATTCTGACCTTTCAATTTTGATATTGCTCAAAACTAATGGAATTCACTCCCAAATGGTGGTTTATGCTTAAATAACCCTTTTGTAAGCATAATAACACGTTTCCATTGAAAGAAACAGAAATATTCACATGTCAAGTTTTTATGCGTGCAAAATGCTTTTCAGAGCGAGAGAAGCACTTTTTGACCAACAATGTGACTCTGACCTTTCAATTTTGATATTGCTCAAAACTAATGGAATTCACTCCCAAATGGTGGTTTATGCTTAAATAACCCTTTTGTAAGCATAATAACACGTTTCCATTGAAAGTAACAGAAATATTCACATGTCAAGTTTTTATGTGTGCAAAATGCTTTTCAGAGCGAGAGAAGCACTTTTTGACCAACAATGTCATTCTGACCTTTCAATTTTGATATTGCTCAAAACTAATGGAATTCACTCCCAAATGGTGGTTTATGCTTAAATAACCCTTGTGTAAGCATAATAACACGTTTCCATTGAAAGTAACAGAAATATTCACATGTCAAGTTTTTGTGTGTGCAAAATGCTTTTCAGAGCGAGAGAAGCACTTTTTGACCAACAATGTGATTCTGACCTTTCAATTTTGATATTGCTCAAAACTAATGGAATTCAACTCCCAAATGGTGGTTTATGCTTAAATAACCCTTTTGTAAGCATAATAACACGTTTCCATTGAAAGAAACAGAAATATTCACATGTCAAGTTTTTATGCGTGCAAAATGCTTTTCAGAGCGAGAGAAGCACTTTTTGACCAACAATGTGACTCTGACCTTTCAATTTTGATATTGCTCAAAACTAATGGAATTCACTCCCAAATGGTGGTTTATGCTTAAATAACCCTTTTGTAAGCATAATAACACGTTTCCATTGAAAGTAACAGAAATATTCACATGTCAAGTTTTTGTGTGTGCAAAATGCTTTTCAGAGCGAGAGAAGCACTTTTTGACCAACAATGTGATTCTGACCTTTCAATTTTGATATTGCTCAAAACTAATGGAATTCACTCCCAAATGGTGGTTTATGCTTAAATAACCCTTTTGTAAGCATAATAACACGTTTCCATTGAAAGAAACAGAAATATTCACATGTCAAGTTTTTATGCGTGCAAAATGCTTTTCAGAGCGAGAGAAGCACTTTTTGACCAACAATGTGACTCTGACCTTTCAATTTTGATATTGCTCAAAACTAATGGAATTCACTCCCAAATGGTGGTTTATGCTTAAATAACCCTTTTGTAAGCATAATAACACGTTTCCATTGAAAGTAACAGAAATATTCACGTTTCTAGTTTTTATGTGTGCAAAATGCTTTTCAGAGCGAGAGAAGCACTTTTTGACCAACAATGTGATTTTTACCTTACAATGTTGATATTGCTCAAAACTAATGGAATTCACTCCCAAATGGTGGTTTATGCTTAAATAACCCTTTTGTAAGCATAATAACACGTTTCCATTGAAAGTAACAGAAATATTCACATGTCAAGTTTTTATGTGTGCAAAATGCTTTTCAGAGCGAGAGAAGCACTTTTTGACCAACAATGTGATTCTGACCTTTCAATTTTGATATTGCTCAAAACTAATGGAATTCACTCCCAAATGGTGGTTTATGCTTAAATAACCCTTTTGTAAGCATAATAACACGTTTCCATTGAAAGAAACAGAAATATTCACATGTCAAGTTTTTATGCGTGCAAAATGCTTTTCAGAGCGAGAGAAGCACTTTTTGACCAACAATGTGATTTTTACCTTACAATGTTGATATTACTCAAAACTAATGGAATTCACTCCCAAATGGTGGTTTATGCTTAAATAACCCTTTTGTAAGCATAATAACACGTTTCCATTGAAAGTAACAGAAATATTCACGTTTCTAGTTTTTATGTGTGCAAAATGCTTTTCAGAGCGAGAGAAGCACTTTTTGACCAACAATGTGATTTTTACCTTACAATGTTGATATTGCTCAAAACTAATGGAATTCACTCCCAAATGGTGGTTTATGCTTAAATAACCCTTTTGTAAGCATAATAACACGTTTCCATTGAAAGTAACAGAAATATTCACATGTCAAGTTTTTATGTGTGCAAAATGCTTTTCAGAGCGAGAGAAGCACTTTTTGACCAACAATGTGATTCTGACCTTTCAATTTTGATATTGCTCAAAACTAATGGAATTCACTCCCAAATGGTGGTTTATGCTTAAATAACCCTTTTGTAAGCATAATAACACGTTTCCATTGAAAGTAACAGAAATATTCACATGTCAAGTTTTTATGTGTGCAAAATGCTTTTCAGAGCGAGAGAAGCACTTTTTGACCAACAATGTGATTCTGACCTTTCAATTTTGATATTGCTCAAAACTAATGGAATTCACTCCCAAATGGTGGTTTATGCTTAAATAACCCTTTTGTAAGCATAATAACACGTTTCCATTGAAAGAAACAGAAATATTCACATGTCAAGTTTTTATGCGTGCAAAATGCTTTTCAGAGCGAGAGAAGCACTTTTTGACCAACAATGTGACTCTGACCTTTCAATTTTGATATTGCTCAAAACTAATGGAATTCACTCCCAAATGGTGGTTTATGCTTAAATAACCCTTTTGTAAGCATAATAACACGTTTCCATTGAAAGTAACAGAAATATTCACATGTCAAGTTTTTATGTGTGCAAAATGCTTTTCAGAGCGAGAGAAGCACTTTTTGACCAACAATGTGATTCTGACCTTTCAATTTTGATATTGCTCAAAACTAATGGAATTCACTCCCAAATGGTGGTTTATGCTTAAATAACCCTTTTGTAAGCATAATAACACGTTTCCATTGAAAGAAACAGAAATATTCACATGTCAAGTTTTTATGCGTGCAAAATGCTTTTCAGAGCGAGAGAAGCACTTTTTGACCAACAATGTGATTTTTACCTTACAATGTTGATATTGCTCAAAACTAATGGAATTCACTCCCAAATGGTGGTTTATGCTTAAATAACCCTTTTGTAAGCATAATAACACGTTTCCATTGAAAGTAACAGAAATATTCACATGTCAAGTTTTTATGTGTGCAAAATGCTTTTCAGAGCGAGAGAAGCACTTTTTGACCAACAATGTGATTCTGACCTTTCAATTTTGATATTGCTCAAAACTAATGGAATTCACTCCCAAATGGTGGTTTATGCTTAAATAACCCTTTTGTAAGCATAATAACACGTTTCCATTGAAAGTAACAGAAATATTCACATGTCAAGTTTTTATGTGTGCAAAATGCTTTTCAGAGCGAGAGAAGCACTTTTTGACCAACAATGTGATTCTGACCTTTCAATTTTGATATTGCTCAAAACTAATGGAATTCACTCCCAAATGGTGGTTTATGCTTAAATAACCCTTTTGTAAGCATAATAACACGTTTCCATTGAAAGAAACAGAAATATTCACATGTCAAGTTTTTATGCGTGCAAAATGCTTTTCAGAGCGAGAGAAGCACTTTTTGACCAACAATGTGACTCTGACCTTTCAATTTTGATATTGCTCAAAACTAATGGAATTCACTCCCAAATGGTGGTTTATGCTTAAATAACCCTTTTGTAAGCATAATAACACGTTTCCATTGAAAGAAACAGAAATATTCACATGTCAAGTTTTTATGCGTGCAAAATGCTTTTCAGAGCGAGAGAAGCACTTTTTGACCAACAATGTGACTCTGACCTTTCAATTTTGATATTGCTCAAAACTAATGGAATTCACTCCCAAATGGTGGTTTATGCTTAAATAACCCTTTTGTAAGCATAATAACACGTTTCCATTGAAAGTAACAGAAATATTCACATGTCAAGTTTTTATGTGTGCAAAATGCTTTTCAGAGCGAGAGAAGCACTTTTTGACCAACAATGTGATTCTGACCTTTCAATTTTGATATTGCTCAAAACTAATGGAATTCACTCCCAAATGGTGGTTTATGCTTAAATAACCCTTTTGTAAGCATAATAACACGTTTCCATTGAAAGTAACAGAAATATTCACATGTCAAGTTTTTATGTGTGCAAAATGCTTTTCAGAGCGAGAGAAGCACTTTTTGACCAACAATGTGATTCTGACCTTTCAATTTTGATATTGCTCAAAACTAATGGAATTCACTCCCAAATGGTGGTTTATGCTTAAATAACCCTTTTGTAAGCATAATAACACGTTTCCATTGAAAGAAACAGAAATATTCACATGTCAAGTTTTTATGCGTGCAAAATGCTTTTCAGAGCGAGAGAAGCACTTTTTGACCAACAATGTGATTTTTACCTTACAATGTTGATATTACTCAAAACTAATGGAATTCACTCCCAAATGGTGGTTTATGCTTAAATAACCCTTTTGTAAGCATAATAACACGTTTCCATTGAAAGTAACAGAAATATTCACATGTCAAGTTTTTATGTGTGCAAAATGCTTTTCAGAGCGAGAGAAGCACTTTTTGACCAACAATGTCATTCTGACCTTTCAATTTTGATATTGCTCAAAACTAATGGAATTCACTCCCAAATGGTGGTTTATGCTTAAATAACCCTTTTGTAAGCATAATAACACGTTTGAATTGAAAGAAACATAAATATTCACATGTCAAGTTTTTATGCGTGCAAAATGCTTTTCAGAGCGAGAGAAGCACTTTTTGACCAACAATGTGATTTTTACCTTACAATGTTGATATTGCTCAAAACTAATGGAATTCACTCCCAAATGGTGGTTTATGCTTAAATAACCCTTTTGTAAGCATAATAACACGTTTCCATTGAAAGTAACAGAAATATTCACATGTCAAGTTTTTATGCGTGCAAAATGCTTTTCAGAGCGAGAGAAGCACTTTTTGACCAACAATGTGATTCTGACCTTTCAATTTTGATATTGCTCAAAACTAATGGAATTCACTCCCAAATGGTGGTTTATGCTTAAATAACCCTTTTGTAAGCATAATAACACGTTTCCATTGAAAGTAACAGAAATATTCACATGTCAAGTTTTTATGTGTGCAAAATGCTTTTCAGAGCGAGAGAAGCACTTTTTGACCAACAATGTGATTCTGACCTTTCAATTTTGATATTGCTCAAAACTAATGGAATTCACTCCCAAATGGTGGTTTATGCTTAAATAACCCTTTTGTAAGCATAATAACACGTTTCCATTGAAAGAAACAGAAATATTCACATGTCAAGTTTTTATGCGTGCAAAATGCTTTTCAGAGCGAGAGAAGCACTTTTTGACCAACAATGTGACTCTGACCTTTCAATTTTGATATTGCTCAAAACTAATGGAATTCACTCCCAAATGGTGGTTTATGCTTAAATAACCCTTTTGTAAGCATAATAACACGTTTCCATTGAAAGTAACAGAAATATTCACGTTTCTAGTTTTTATGTGTGCAAAATGCTTTTCAGAGCGAGAGAAGCACTTTTTGACCAACAATGTTATTTTTACCTTACAATGTTGATATTACTCAAAACTAATGGAATTCACTCCCAAATGGTGGTTTATGCTTAAATAACCCTTTTGTAAGCATAATAACACGTTTCCATTGAAAGTAACAGAAATATTCACATGTCAAGTTTTTATGTGTGCAAAATGCTTTTCAGAGCGAGAGAAGCACTTTTTGACCAACAATGTGATTCTGACCTTTCAATTTTGATATTGCTCAAAACTAATGGAATTCACTCCCAAATGGTGGTTTATGCTTAAATAACCCTTTTGTAAGCATAATAACACGTTTCCATTGAAAGTAACAGAAATATTCACATGTCAAGTTTTTGTGTGTGCAAAATGCTTTTCAGAGCGAGAGAAGCACTTTTTGACCAACAATGTGATTCTGACCTTTCAATTTTGATATTGCTCAAAACTAATGGAATTCACTCCCAAATGGTGGTTTATGCTTATATAACCCTTTTGTAAGCATAATAACACGTTTCCATTGAAAGAAACAGTAATATTCACATGTCAAGTTTTTATGCGTGCAAAATGCTTTTCAGAGCGAGAGAAGCACTTTTTGACCAACAATGTGATTTTTACCTTACAATGTTGATATTACTCAAAACTAATGGAATTCACTCCCAAATGGTGGTTTATGCTTAAATAACCCTTTTGTAAGCATAATAACACGTTTCCATTGAAAGTAACAGAAATATTCACATGTCAAGTTTTTATGTGTGCAAAATGCTTTTCAGAGCGAGAGAAGCACTTTTTGACCAACAATGTCATTCTGACCTTTCAATTTTGATATTGCTCAAAACTAATGGAATTCACTCCCAAATGGTGGTTTATGCTTAAATAACCCTTTTGTAAGCATAATAACACGTTTGAATTGAAAGAAACAGAAATATTCACATGTCAAGTTTTTATGCGTGCAAAATGCTTTTCAGAGCGAGAGAAGCACTTTTTGACCAACAATGTGATTTTTACCTTACAATGTTGATATTGCTCAAAACTAATGGAATTCACTCCCAAATGGTGGTTTATGCTTAAATAACCCTTTTGTAAGCATAATAACACGTTTCCATTGAAAGTAACAGAAATATTCACATGTCAAGTTTTTATGTGTGCAAAATGCTTTTCAGAGCGAGAGAAGCACTTTTTGACCAACAATGTGATGACTCTGACCTTTCAATTTTGATATTGCTCAAAACTAATGGAATTCACTCCCAAATGGTGGTTTATGCTTAAATAACCCGTTTGTAAGCATAATAACACGTTTCCATTGAAAGTAACAGAAATATTCACATGTCAAGTTTTTATGTGTGCAAAATGCTTTTCAGAGCGAGAGAAGCACTTTTGACCAACAATGTGATTCTGACCTTTCAATTTTGATATTGCTCAAAACTAATGGAATTCACTCCCAAATGGTGGTTTATGCTTAAATAACCCTTTTGTAAGCATAATAACACGTTTCCATTGAAAGAAACAGAAATATTCACATGTCAAGTTTTTATGTGTGCAAAATGCTTTTCAGAGCGAGAGAAGCACTTTTTGACCAACAATGTGATTTTTACCTTACAATGTTGATATTGCTCAAAACTAATGGAATTCACTCCCAAATGGTGGTTTATGCTTAAATAACCCTTTTGTAAGCATAATAACACGTTTCCATTGAAAGAAACAGAAATATTCACATGTCAAGTTTTTATGTGTGCAAAATGCTTTTCAGAGCGAGAGAAGCACTTTTTGACCAACAATGTGATTCTGACCTTTCAATTTTGATATTGCTCAAAACTAATGGAATTCACTCCCAAATGGTGGTTTATGCTTAAATAACCCTTTTGTAAGCATAATAACACGTTTCCATTGAAAGAAACAGAAATATTCACATGTCAAGTTTTTATGCGTGCAAAATGCTTTTCAGAGCGAGTGAAGCACTTTTTGACCAACAATGTGATTTTTACCTTTCAATTTTGATATTGCTCAAAACTAATGGAATTCACTCCCAAATGGTGGTTTATGCTTAAATAACCCTTTTGTAAGCATAATAACACGTTTCCATTGAAAGAAACAGAAATATTCACATGTCAAGTTTTTATGCGTGCAAAATGCTTTTCAAAGCGAGAGAAGCACTTTTTGACCAACAATGTGATTTTTACCTTACAATGTTGATATTGCTCAAAACTAATGGAATTCACTCCCAAATGGTGGTTTATGCTTAAATAACCCTTTTGTAAGCATAATAACACGTTTCCATTGAAAGTAACAGAAATATTCACATGTCAAGTTTTTATGTGTGCAAAATGCTTTTCAGAGCGAGAGAAGCACTTTTTGACCAACAATGTGATTCTGACCTTTCAATTTTGATATTGCTCAAAACTAATGGAATTCACTCCCAAATGGTGGTTTATGCTTAAATAACCCTTTTGTAAGCATAATAACACGTTTCCATTGAAAGAAACAGAAATATTCACATGTCAAGTTTTTATGTGTGCAAAATGCTTTTCAGAGCGAGAGAAGCACTTTTTGACCAACAATGTGATTTTTACCTTACAATGTTGATATTGCTCAAAACTAATGGAATTCACTCCCAAATGGTGGTTTATGCTTAAATAACCCTTTTGTAAGCATAATAACACGTTTCCATTGAAAGTAACAGAAATATTCACGTTTCTAGTTTTTATGTGTGCAAAATTCTTTTCAGAGCGAGAGAAGCACTTTTTGACCAACAATGTGATTTTTACCTTACAATGTTGATATTGCTCAAAACTAATGGAATTCACTCCCAAATGGTGGTTTATGCTTAAATAACCCTTTTGTAAGCATAATAACACGTTTCCATTGAAAGTAACAGAAATATTCACGTTTCTAATTTTTATGTGTGCAAAATGCTTTTCAGAGCGAGAGAAGCACTTTTTGACCAACAATGTGATTTTTACCTTACAATGTTGATATTGCTCAAAACTAATGGAATTCACTCCCAAATGGTGGTTTATGCTTAAATAACCCTTTTGTAAGCATAATAACACGTTTCCATTGAAAGAAACAGAAATATTCACATGTCAAGTTTTTATGTGTGCAAAATGCTTTTCAGAGCGAGAGAAGCACTTTTTGACCAACAATGTGATTCTGACCTTTCAATTTTGATATTGCTCAAAACTAATGGAATTCACTCCCAAATGGTGGTTTATGCTTAAATAACCCTTTTGTAAGCATAATAACACGTTTCCATTGAAAGAAACAGAAATATTCACATGTCAAGTTTTTATGTGTGCAAAATGCTTTTCAGAGCGAGAGAAGCACTTTTTGACCAACAATGTGATTTTTACCTTACAATGTTGATATTGCTCAAAACTAATGGAATTCACTCCCAAATGGTGGTTTATGCTTAAATAACCCTTTTGTAAGCATAATAACACGTTTCCATTGAAAGTAACAGAAATATTCACATGTCAAGTTTTTATGTGTGCAAAATGCTTTTCAGAGCGAGAGAAGCACTTTTTGACCAACAATGTGATTCTGACCTTTCAATTTTGATATTGCTCAAAACTAATGGAATTCACTCCCAAATGGTGGTTTATGCTTAAATAACCCTTTTGTAAGCATAATAACACGTTTGAATTGAAAGAAACAGAAATATTCACATGTCAAGTTTTTATGCGTGCAAAATGCTTTTCAGAGCGAGAGAAGCACTTTTTGACCAACAATGTGATTTTTACCTTACAATGTTGATATTGCTCAAAACTAATGGAATTCACTCCCAAATGGTGGTTTGTGCTTAAATAACCCTTTTGTAAGCATAATAACACGTTTCCATTGAAAGTAACAGAAATATTCACGTTTCTAGTTTTTATGTGTGCAAAATGCTTTTCAGAGCGAGAGAAGCACTTTTAGACCAACAATGTGATTCTGACCTTTGAATGTTGATATTGCTCAAAACTAATGGAATTCACTCCCAAATGGTGGTTTATGCTTAAATAACCCGTTTGTAAGCATAATAACACGTTTCCATTGAAAGTAACAGAAATATTCACATGTCAAGTTTTTATGTGTGCAAAATGCTTTTCAGAGCGAGAGAAGCACTTTTTGACCAACAATGTGATTCTGACCTTTCAATTTTGATATTGCTCAAAACTAATGGAATTCACTCCCAAATGGTGGTTTATGCTTAAATAACCCTTTTGTAAGCATAATAACACGTTTCCATTGAAAGAAACAGAAATATTCACATGTCAAGTTTTTATGTGTGCAAAATGCTTTTCAGAGCGAGAGAAGCACTTTTTGACCAACAATGTGATTTTTACCTTACAATGTTGATATTGCTCAAAACTAATGGAATTCACTCCCAAATGGTGGTTTATGCTTAAATAACCCTTTTGTAAGCATAATAACACGTTTCCATTGAAAGTAACAGAAATATTCACATGTCAAGTTTTTATGTGTGCAAAATGCTTTTCAGAGCGAGAGAAGCACTTTTTGACCAACAATGTGATTCTGACCTTTCAATTTTGATATTGCTCAAAACGAATGGAATTCACTCCCAAATGGTGGTTTATGCTTAAATAACCCTTTTGTAAGCATAATAACACGTTTCCATTGAAAGAAACAGAAATATTCACATGTCAAGTTTTTATGTGTGCAAAATGCTTTTCAGAGCGAGAGAAGCACTTTTTGACCAACAATGTGATTTTTACCTTACAATGTTGATATTGCTCAAAACTAATGGAATTCACTCCCAAATGGTGGTTTATGCTTAAATAACCCTTTTGTAAGCATAATAACACGTTTCCATTGAAAGTAACAGAAATATTCACATGTCAAGTTTTTATGTGTGCAAAATGCTTTTCAGAGCGAGAGAAGCACTTTTTGACCAACAATGTGATTCTGACCTTTCAATTTTGATATTGTTCAAAACTTATGGAATTCACTCCCAAATGGTGGTTTATGCTTAAATAACCCTTTTGTAAGCATAATAACACGTTTGAATTGAAAGAAACAGAAATATTCACATGTCAAGTTTTTATGCGTGCAAAATGCTTTTCAGAGCGAGAGAAGCACTTTTTGACCAACAATGTGATTTTTACCTTTCAATTTTGATATTGCTCAAAACTAATGGAATTCACTCCCAAATGGTGGTTTATGCTTAAATAACCCTTTTGTATCATAATAACACGTTTCCATTGAAAGAAACAGAAATATTCACATGTCAAGTTTTTATGCGTGCAAAATGCTTTTCAGAGCGAGAGAAGCACTTTTTGACCAACAATGTGACTCTGACCTTTCAATTTTGATATTGCTCAAAACTAATGGAATTCACTCCCAAATGGTGGTTTATGCTTAAATAACCCGTTTGTAAGCATAATAACACGTTTCCATTGAAAGTAACAGAAATATTCACATGTCAAGTTTTTATGTGTGCAAAATGCTTTTCAGAGCGAGAGAAGCACTTTTTGACCAACAATGTGATTCTGACCTTTCAATTTTGATATTGCTCAAAACTAATGGAATTCACTCCCAAATGGTGGTTTATGCTTAAATAACCCTTTTGTAAGCATAATAACACGTTTCCATTGAAAGAAACAGAAATATTCACATGTCAAGTTTTTATGTGTGCAAAATGCTTTTCAGAGCGAGAGAAGCACTTTTTGACCAACAATGTGATTTTTACCTTACAATGTTGATATTGCTCAAAACTAATGGAATTCACTCCCAAATGGTGGTTTATGCTTAAATAACCCTTTTGTAAGCATAATAACACGTTTCCATTGAAAGAAACAGAAATATTCACATGTCAAGTTTTTATGTGTGCAAAATGCTTTTCAGAGCGAGAGAAGCACTTTTTGACCAACAATGTGATTCTGACCTTTCAATTTTGATATTGCTCAAAACTAATGGAATTCACTCCCAAATGGTGGTTTATGCTTAAATAACCCTTTTGTAAGCATAATAACACGTTTCCATTGAAAGAAACAGAAATATTCACATGTCAAGTTTTTATGCGTGCAAAATGCTTTTCAGAGCGAGAGAAGCACTTTTTGACCAACAATGTGATTTTTACCTTTCAATTTTGATATTGCTCAAAACTAATGGAATTCACTCCCAAATGGTGGTTTATGCTTAAATAACCCTTTTGTAAGCATAATAACACGTTTCCATTGAAAGAAACAGAAATATTCACATGTCAAGTTTTTATGCGTGCAAAATGCTTTTCAAAGCGAGAGAAGCACTTTTTGACCAACAATGTGATTTTTACCTTACAATGTTGATATTGCTCAAAACTAATGGAATTCACTCCCAAATGGTGGTTTATGCTTAAATAACCCTTTTGTAAGCATAATAACACGTTTCCATTGAAAGTAACAGAAATATTCACATGTCAAGTTTTTATGTGTGCAAAATGCTTTTCAGAGCGAGAGAAGCACTTTTTGACCAACAATGTGATTCTGACCTTTCAATTTTGATATTGCTCAAAACTAATGGAATTCACTCCCAAATGGTGGTTTATGCTTAAATAACCCTTTTGTAAGCATAATAACACGTTTCCATTGAAAGAAACAGAAATATTCACATGTCAAGTTTTTATGTGTGCAAAATGCTTTTCAGAGCGAGAGAAGCACTTTTTGACCAACAATGTGATTTTTACCTTACAATGTTGATATTGCTCAAAACGAATGGAATTCACTCCCAAATGGTGGTTTATGCTTAAATAACCCTTTTGTAAGCATAATAACACGTTTCCATTGAAAGTAACAGAAATATTCACGTTTCTAATTTTTATGTGTGCAAAATGCTTTTCAGAGCGAGAGAAGCACTTTTTGACCAACAATGTGATTTTTACCTTACAATGTTGATATTGCTCAAAACTAATGGAATTCACTCCCAAATGGTGGTTTATGCTTAAATAACCCTTTTGTAAGCATAATAACACGTTTCCATTGAAAGAAACAGAAATATTCACATGTCAAGTTTTTATGTGTGCAAAATGCTTTTCAGAGCGAGAGAAGCACTTTTTGACCAACAATGTGATTCTGACCTTTCAATTTTGATATTGCTCAAAACTAATGGAATTCACTCCCAAATGGTGGTTTATGCTTAAATAACCCTTTTGTAAGCATAATAACACGTTTCCATTGAAAGAAACAGAAATATTCACATGTCAAGTTTTTATGTGTGCAAAATGCTTTTCAGAGCGAGAGAAGCACTTTTTGACCAACAATGTGATTTTTACCTTACAATGTTGATATTGCTCAAAACTAATGGAATTCACTCCCAAATGGTGGTTTATGCTTAAATAACCCTTTTGTAAGCATAATAACACGTTTCCATTGAAAGTAACAGAAATATTCACATGTCAAGTTTTTATGTGTGCAAAATGCTTTTCAGAGCGAGAGAAGCACTTTTTGACCAACAATGTGATTCTGACCTTTCAAATTTGATATTGCTCAAAACTAATGGAATTCACTCCCAAATGGTGGTTTATGCTTAAATAACCCTTTTGTAAGCATAATAACACGTTTGAATTGAAAGAAACAGAAATATTCACATGTCAAGTTTTTATGCGTGCAAAATGCTTTTCAGAGCGAGAGAAGCACTTTTTGACCAACAATGTGATTTTTACCTTACAATGTTGATATTGCTCAAAACTAATGGAATTCACTCCCAAATGGTGGTTTGTGCTTAAATAACCCTTTTGTAAGCATAATAACACGTTTCCATTGAAAGTAACAGAAATATTCACGTTTCTAGTTTTTATGTGTGCAAAATGCTTTTCAGAGCGAGAGAAGCACTTTTAGACCAACAATGTGATTCTGACCTTTGAATGTTGATATTGCTCAAAACTAATGGAATTCACTCCCAAATGGTGGTTTATGCTTAAATAACCCGTTTGTAAGCATAATAAAACGTTTCCATTGAAAGTAACAGAAATATTCACATGTCAAGTTTTTATGTGTGCAAAATGCTTTTCAGAGCGAGAGAAGCACTTTTTGACCAACAATGTGATTCTGACCTTTCAATTTTGATATTGCTCAAAACTAATGGAATTCACTCCCAAATGGTGGTTTATGCTTAAATAACCCTTTTGTAAGCATAATAACACGTTTCCATTGAAAGAAACAGAAATATTCACATGTCAAGTTTTTATGTGTGCAAAATGCTTTTCAGAGCGAGAGAAGCACTTTTTGACCAACAATGTGATTTTTACCTTACAATGTTGATATTGCTCAAAACTAATGGAATTCACTCCCAAATGGTGGTTTATGCTTAAATAACCCTTTTGTAAGCATAATAACACGTTTCCATTGAAAGTAACAGAAATATTCACATGTCAAGTTTTTATGTGTGCAAAATGCTTTTCAGAGCGAGAGAAGCACTTTTTGACCAACAATGTGATTCTGACCTTTCAATTTTGATATTGCTCAAAACTTATGGAATTCACTCCCAAATGGTGGTTTATGCTTAAATAACCCTTTTGTAAGCATAATAACACGTTTGAATTGAAAGAAACAGAAATATTCACATGTCAAGTTTTTATGCGTGCAAAATGCTTTTCAGAGCGAGAGAAGCACTTTTTGACCAACAATGTGATTTTTACCTTTCAATTTTGATATTGCTCAAAACTAATGGAATTCACTCCCAAATGGTGGTTTATGCTTAAATAACCCTTTTGTATCATAATAACACGTTTCCATTGAAAGAAACAGAAATATTCACATGTCAAGTTTTTATGCGTGCAAAATGCTTTTCAGAGCGATAGAAGCACTTTTTGACCAACAATGTGACTCTGACCTTTCAATTTTGATATTGCTCAAAACTAATGGAATTCACTCCCAAATGGTGGTTTATGCTTAAATAACCCGTTTGTAAGCATAATAACACGTTTCCATTGAAAGTAACAGAAATATTCACATGTCAAGTTTTTATGTGTGCAAAATGCTTTTCAGAGCGAGAGAAGCACTTTTTGACCAACAATGTGATTCTGACCTTTCAATTTTGATATTGCTCAAAACTAATGGAATTCACTCCCAAATGGTGGTTTATGCTTAAATAACCCTTTTGTAAGCATAATAACACGTTTCCATTGAAAGAAACAGAAATATTCACATGTCAAGTTTTTATGTGTGCAAAATGCTTTTCAGAGCGAGAGAAGCACTTTTTGACCAACAATGTGATTTTTACCTTACAATGTTGATATTGCTCAAAACTAATGGAATTCACTCCCAAATGGTGGTTTATGCTTAAATAACCCTTTTGTAAGCATAATAACACGTTTCCATTGAAAGAAACAGAAATATTCACATGTCAAGTTTTTATGTGTGCAAAATGCTTTTCAGAGCGAGAGAAGCACTTTTTGACCAACAATGTGATTCTGACCTTTCAATTTTGATATTGCTCAAAACTAATGGAATTCACTCCCAAATGGTGGTTTATGCTTAAATAACCCTTTTGTAAGCATAATAACACGTTTCCATTGAAAGAAACAGAAATATTCACATGTCAAGTTTTTATGCGTGCAAAATGCTTTTCAGAGCGAGAGAAGCACTTTTTGACCAACAATGTGATTTTTACCTTTCAATTTTGATATTGCTCAAAACTAATGGAATTCACTCCCAAATGGTGGTTTATGCTTAAATAACCCTTTTGTAAGCATAATAACACGTTTCCATTGAAAGAAACAGAAATATTCACATGTCAAGTTTTTATGCGTGCAAAATGCTTTTCAGAGCGAGAGAAGCACTTTTTGACCAACAATGTGACTCTGACCTTTCAATTTTGATATTGCTCAAAACTAATGGAATTCACTCCCAAATGGTGGTTTATGCTTAAATAACCCGTTTGTAAGCATAATAACACGTTTCCATTGAAAGTAACAGAAATATTCACATGTCAAGTTTTTATGTGTGCAAAATGCTTTTCAGAGCGAGAGAAGCACTTTTTGACCAACAATGTGATTCTGACCTTTCAATTTTGATATTGCTCAAAACTAATGGAATTCACTCCCAAATGTTTATGCTTAAATAACCCTTTTGTAAGCATAATAACACGTTTCCATTGAAAGAAACAGAAATATTCACATGTCAAGTTTTTATGTGTGCAAAATGCTTTTCAGAGCGAGAGAAGCACTTTTTGACCAACAATGTGATTCTGACCTTTCAATTTTGATATTGCTCAAAACTAATGGAATTCACTCCCAAATGGTGGTTTATGCTTAAATAACCCTTTTGTAAGCATAATAACACGTTTCCATTGAAAGAAACAGAAATATTCACATGTCAAGTTTTTATGCGTGCAAAATGCTTTTCAGAGCGAGAGAAGCACTTTTTGACCAACAATGTGATTTTTACCTTACAATGTTGATATTACTCAAAACTAATGGAATTCACTCCCAAATGGTGGTTTATGCTTAAATAACCCTTTTGTAAGCATAATAACACGTTTCCATTGAAAGTAACAGAAATATTCACGTTTCTAGTTTTTATGTGTGCAAAATGCTTTTCAGAGCGAGAGAAGCACTTTTTGACCAACAATGTGATTTTTACCTTACAATGTTGATATTGCTCAAAACTAATGGAATTCACTCCCAAATGGTGGTTTATGCTTAAATAACCCTTTTGTAAGCATAATAACACGTTTCCATTGAAAGTAACAGAAATATTCACATGTCAAGTTTTTATGTGTGCAAAATGCTTTTCAGAGCGAGAGAAGCACTTTTTGACCAACAATGTGATTCTGACCTTTCAATTTTGATATTGCTCAAAACTAATGGAATTCACTCCCAAATGGTGGTTTATACTTAAATAACCCTTTTGTAAGCATAATAACACGTTTCCATTGAAAGAAACAGAAATATTCACATGTCAAGTTTTTATGTGTGCAAAATGCTTTTCAGAGCGACAGAAGCACTTTTTGACCAACAATGTGATTCTGACCTTTCAATTTTGATATTGCTCAAAACTAATGGAATTCACTCCCAAATGGTGGTTTATGCTTAAATAACCCTTTTGTAAGCATAATAACACGTTTCCATTGAAAGAAACAGAAATATTCACATGTCAAGTTTTTATGCGTGCAAAATGCTTTTCAGAGCGAGAGAAGCACTTTTTGACCAACAATGTGACTCTGACCTTTCAATTTTGATATTGCTCAAAACTAATGGAATTCACTCCCAAATGGTGGTTTATGCTTAAATAACCCTTTTGTAAGCATAATAACACGTTTCCATTGAAAGTAACAGAAATATTCACATGTCAAGTTTTTATGTGTGCAAAATGCTTTTCAGAGCGAGAGAAGCACTTTTTGACCAACAATGTGATTCTGACCTTTCAATTTTGATATTGCTCAAAACTAATGGAATTCACTCCCAAATGGTGGTTTATGCTTAAATAACCCTTTTGTAAGCATAATAACACGTTTCCATTGAAAGAAACAGAAATATTCACATGTCAAGTTTTTATGCGTGCAAAATGCTTTTCAGAGCGAGAGAAGCACTTTTTGACCAACAATGTGATTTTTACCTTACAATGTTGATATTGCTCAAAACTAATGGAATTCACTCCCAAATGGTGGTTTATGCTTAAATAACCCTTTTGTAAGCATAATAACACGTTTCCATTGAAAGTAACAGAAATATTCACATGTCAAGTTTTTATGTGTGCAAAATGCTTTTCAGAGCGAGAGAAGCACTTTTTGACCAACAATGTGATTCTGACCTTTCAATTTTGATATTGCTCAAAACTAATGGAATTCACTCCCAAATGGTGGTTTATGCTTAAATAACCCTTTTGTAAGCATAATAACACGTTTCCATTGAAAGAAACAGAAATATTCACATGTCAAGTTTTTATGCGTGCAAAATGCTTTTCAGAGCGAGAGAAGCACTTTTTGACCAACAATGTGACTCTGACCTTTCAATTTTGATATTGCTCAAAACTAATGGAATTCACTCCCAAATGGTGGTTTATGCTTAAATAACCCTTTTGTAAGCATAATAACACGTTTCCATTGAAAGAAACAGAAATATTCACATGTCAAGTTTTTATGCGTGCAAAATGCTTTTCAGAGCGAGAGAAGCACTTTTTGACCAACAATGTGATTTTTACCTTACAATGTTGATATTACTCAAAACTAATGGAATTCACTCCCAAATGGTGGTTTATGCTTAAATAACCCTTTTGTAAGCATAATAACACGTTTCCATTGAAAGTAACAGAAATATTCACGTTTCTAGTTTTTATGTGTGCAAAATGCTTTTCAGAGCGAGAGAAGCACTTTTTGACCAACAATGTGATTTTTACCTTACAATGTTGATATTGCTCAAAACTAATGGAATTCACTCCCAAATGGTGGTTTATGCTTAAATAACCCTTTTGTAAGCATAATAACACGTTTCCATTGAAAGTAACAGAAATATTCACATGTCAAGTTTTTATGTGTGCAAAATGCTTTTCAGAGCGAGAGAAGCACTTTTTGACCAACAATGTGATTCTGACCTTTCAATTTTGATATTGCTCAAAACTAATGGAATTCACTCCCAAATGGTGGTTTATGCTTAAATAACCCTTTTGTAAGCATAATAACACGTTTCCATTGAAAGAAACAGAAATATTCACATGTCAAGTTTTTATGTGTGCAAAATGCTTTTCAGAGCGAGAGAAGCACTTTTTGACCAACAATGTGATTCTGACCTTTCAATTTTGATATTGCTCAAAACTAATGGAATTCACTCCCAAATGGTGGTTTATGCTTAAATAACCCTTTTGTAAGCATAATAACACGTTTCCATTGAAAGTAACAGAAATATTCACATGTCAAGTTTTTATGCGTGCAAAATGCTTTTCAGAGCGAGAGAAGCACTTTTTGACCAACAATGTGATTCTGACCTTTCAATTTTGATATTGCTCAAAACTAATGGAATTCACTCCCAAATGGTGGTTTATACTTAAATAACCCTTTTGTAAGCATAATAACACGTTTCCATTGAAAGAAACAGAAATATTCAGCTGTCAAGTTTTTATGCGTGCAAAATGCTTTTCAGAGCGAGAGAAGCACTTTTTGACCAACAATGTGATTTTTACCTTACAATGTTGATATTACTCAAAACTAATGGAATTCACTCCCAAATGGTGGTTTATGCTTAAATAACCCTTTTGTAAGCATAATAACACGTTTCCATTGAAAGTAACAGAAATATTCACGTTTCTAGTTTTTATGTGTGCAAAATGCTTTTCAGAGCGAGAGAAGCACTTTTTGACCAACAATGTGATTTTTACCTTACAATGTTGATATTGCTCAAAACTAATGGAATTCACTCCCAAATGGTGGTTTATGCTTAAATAACCCTTTTGTAAGCATAATAACACGTTTCCATTGAAAGTAACAGAAATATTCACATGTCAAGTTTTTATGTGTGCAAAATGCTTTTCAGAGCGAGAGAAGCACTTTTTGACCAACAATGTGATTCTGACCTTTCAATTTTGATATTGCTCAAAACTAATGGAATTCACTCCCAAATGGTGGTTTATGCTTAAATAACCCTTTTGTAAGCATAATAACACGTTTCCATTGAAAGAAACAGAAATATTCACATGTCAAGTTTTTATGTGTGCAAAATGCTTTTCAGAGCGAGAGAAGCACTTTTTGACCAACAATGTGATTCTGACCTTTCAATTTTGATATTGCTCAAAACTAATGGAATTCACTCCCAAATGGTGGTTTATGCTTAAATAACCCTTTTGTAAGCATAATAACACGTTTCCATTGAAAGAAACAGAAATATTCACATGTCAAGTTTTTATGCGTGCAAAATGCTTTTCAGAGCGAGAGAAGCACTTTTTGACCAACAATGTGATTTTTACCTTACAATGTTGATATTACTCAAAACTAATGGAATTCACTCCCAAATGGTGGTTTATGCTTAAATAACCCTTTTGTAAGCATAATAACACGTTTCCATTGAAAGTAACAGAAATATTCACGTTTCTAGTTTTTATGTGTGCAAAATGCTTTTCAGAGCGAGAGAAGCACTTTTTGACCAACAATGTGATTTTTACCTTACAATGTTGATATTGCTCAAAACTAATGGAATTCACTCCCAAATGGTGGTTTATGCTTAAATAACCCTTTTGTAAGCATAATAACACGTTTCCATTGAAAGTAACAGAAATATTCACATGTCAAGTTTTTATGTGTGCAAAATGCTTTTCAGAGCGAGAGAAGCACTTTTTGACCAACAATGTGATTCTGACCTTTCAATTTTGATATTGCTCAAAACTAATGGAATTCACTCCCAAATGGTGGTTTATACTTAAATAACCCTTTTGTAAGCATAATAACACGTTTCCATTGAAAGAAACAGAAATATTCACATGTCAAGTTTTTATGTGTGCAAAATGCTTTTCAGAGCGACAGAAGCACTTTTTGACCAACAATGTGATTCTGACCTTTCAATTTTGATATTGCTCAAAACTAATGGAATTCACTCCCAAATGGTGGTTTATGCTTAAATAACCCTTTTGTAAGCATAATAACACGTTTCCATTGAAAGAAACAGAAATATTCACATGTCAAGTTTTTATGCGTGCAAAATGCTTTTCAGAGCGAGAGAAGCACTTTTTGACCAACAATGTGACTCTGACCTTTCAATTTTGATATTGCTCAAAACTAATGGAATTCACTCCCAAATGGTGGTTTATGCTTAAATAACCCTTTTGTAAGCATAATAACACGTTTCCATTGAAAGTAACAGAAATATTCACATGTCAAGTTTTTATGTGTGCAAAATGCTTTTCAGAGCGAGAGAAGCACTTTTTGACCAACAATGTGATTCTGACCTTTCAATTTTGATATTGCTCAAAACTAATGGAATTCACTCCCAAATGGTGGTTTATGCTTAAATAACCCTTTTGTAAGCATAATAACACGTTTCCATTGAAAGAAACAGAAATATTCACATGTCAAGTTTTTATGCGTGCAAAATGCTTTTCAGAGCGAGAGAAGCACTTTTTGACCAACAATGTGATTTTTACCTTACAATGTTGATATTGCTCAAAACTAATGGAATTCACTCCCAAATGGTGGTTTATGCTTAAATAACCCTTTTGTAAGCATAATAACACGTTTCCATTGAAAGTAACAGAAATATTCACATGTCAAGTTTTTATGTGTGCAAAATGCTTTTCAGAGCGAGAGAAGCACTTTTTGACCAACAATGTGATTCTGACCTTTCAATTTTGATATTGCTCAAAACTAATGGAATTCACTCCCAAATGGTGGTTTATGCTTAAATAACCCTTTTGTAAGCATAATAACACGTTTCCATTGAAAGAAACAGAAATATTCACATGTCAAGTTTTTATGCGTGCAAAATGCTTTTCAGAGCGAGAGAAGCACTTTTTGACCAACAATGTGACTCTGACCTTTCAATTTTGATATTGCTCAAAACTAATGGAATTCACTCCCAAATGGTGGTTTATGCTTAAATAACCCTTTTGTAAGCATAATAACACGTTTCCATTGAAAGAAACAGAAATATTCACATGTCAAGTTTTTATGCGTGCAAAATGCTTTTCAGAGCGAGAGAAGCACTTTTTGACCAACAATGTGATTTTTACCTTACAATGTTGATATTACTCAAAACTAATGGAATTCACTCCCAAATGGTGGTTTATGCTTAAATAACCCTTTTGTAAGCATAATAACACGTTTCCATTGAAAGTAACAGAAATATTCACGTTTCTAGTTTTTATGTGTGCAAAATGCTTTTCAGAGCGAGAGAAGCACTTTTTGACCAACAATGTGATTTTTACCTTACAATGTTGATATTGCTCAAAACTAATGGAATTCACTCCCAAATGGTGGTTTATGCTTAAATAACCCTTTTGTAAGCATAATAACACGTTTCCATTGAAAGTAACAGAAATATTCACATGTCAAGTTTTTATGTGTGCAAAATGCTTTTCAGAGCGAGAGAAGCACTTTTTGACCAACAATGTGATTCTGACCTTTCAATTTTGATATTGCTCAAAACTAATGGAATTCACTCCCAAATGGTGGTTTATGCTTAAATAACCCTTTTGTAAGCATAATAACACGTTTCCATTGAAAGAAACAGAAATATTCACATGTCAAGTTTTTATGTGTGCAAAATGCTTTTCAGAGCGAGAGAAGCACTTTTTGACCAACAATGTGATTCTGACCTTTCAATTTTGATATTGCTCAAAACTAATGGAATTCACTCCCAAATGGTGGTTTATGCTTAAATAACCCTTTTGTAAGCATAATAACACGTTTCCATTGAAAGAAACAGAAATATTCACATGTCAAGTTTTTATGCGTGCAAAATGCTTTTCAGAGCGAGAGAAGCACTTTTTGACCAACAATGTGACTCTGACCTTTCAATTTTGATATTGCTCAAAACTAATGGAATTCACTCCCAAATGGTGGTTTATGCTTAAATAACCCTTTTGTAAGCATAATAACACGTTTCCATTGAAAGTAACAGAAATATTCACATGTCAAGTTTTTATGTGTGCAAAATGCTTTTCAGAGCGAGAGAAGCACTTTTTGACCAACAATGTGATTCTGACCTTTCAATTTTGATATTGCTCAAAACTAATGGAATTCACTCCCAAATGGTGGTTTATGCTTAAATAACCCTTTTGTAAGCATAATAACACGTTTCCATTGAAAGAAACAGAAATATTCACATGTCAAGTTTTTATGCGTGCAAAATGCTTTTCAGAGCGAGAGAAGCACTTTTTGACCAACAATGTGATTTTTACCTTACAATGTTGATATTACTCAAAACTAATGGAATTCACTCCCAAATGGTGGTTTATGCTTAAATAACCCTTTTGTAAGCATAATAACACGTTTCCATTGAAAGTAACAGAAATATTCACATGTCAAGTTTTTATGTGTGCAAAATGCTTTTCAGAGCGAGAGAAGCACTTTTTGACCAACAATGTGATTCTGACCTTTCAATTTTGATATTGCTCAAAACTAATGGAATTCACTCCCAAATGGTGGTTTATGCTTAAATAACCCTTTTGTAAGCATAATAACACGTTTCCATTGAAAGAAACAGAAATATTCACATGTCAAGTTTTTATGCGTGCAAAATGCTTTTCAGAGCGAGAGAAGCACTTTTTGACCAACAATGTGACTCTGACCTTTCAATTTTGATATTGCTCAAAACTAATGGAATTCACTCCCAAATGGTGGTTTATGCTTAAATAACCCTTTTGTAAGCATAATAACACGTTTTCATTGAAAGTAACAGAAATATTCACATGTCAAGTTTTTATGTGTGCAAAATGCTTTTCAGAGCGAGAGAAGCACTTTTTGACCAACAATGTGATTTTTACCTTACAATGTTGATATTTCTCAAAACTAATGGAATTCACTCCCAAATGGTGGTTTATGCTTAAATAACCCTTTTGTAAGCATAATAACACGTTTCCATTGAAAGTAACAGAAATATTCACATGTCAAGTTTTTATGCGTGCAAAATGCTTTTCAGAGCGAGAGAAGCACTTTTTGACCAACAATGTGATTTTTACCTTACAATGTTGATATTACTCAAAACTAATGGAATTCACTCCCAAATGGTGGTTTATGCTTAAATAACCCTTTTGTAAGCATAATAACACGTTTCCATTGAAAGTAACAGAAATATTCACGTTTCTAGTTTTTATGTGTGCAAAATGCTTTTCAGAGCGAGAGAAGCACTTTTTGACCAACAATGTGATTTTTACCTTACAATGTTGATATTGCTCAAAACTAATGGAATTCACTCCCAAATGGTGGTTTATGCTTAAATAACCCTTTTGTAAGCATAATAACACGTTTCCATTGAAAGTAACAGAAATATTCACATGTCAAGTTTTTATGTGTGCAAAATGCTTTTCAGAGCGAGAGAAGCACTTTTTGACCAACAATGTGATTCTGACCTTTCAATTTTGATATTGCTCAAAACTAATGGAATTCACTCCCAAATGGTGGTTTATGCTTAAATAACCCTTTTGTAAGCATAATAACACGTTTCCATTGAAAGAAACAGAAATATTCACATGTCAAGTTTTTATGTGTGCAAAATGCTTTTCAGAGCGAGAGAAGCACTTTTTGACCAACAATGTGATTCTGACCTTTCAATTTTGATATTGCTCAAAACTAATGGAATTCACTCCCAAATGTTGGTTTATGCTTAAATAACCCTTTTGTAAGCATAATAACACGTTTCCATTGAAAGTAAAAGAAATATTCACATGTCAAGTTTTTATGTGTGCAAAATGCTTTTCAGAGCGAGAGAAGCACTTTTTGACCAACAATGTGATTCTGACCTTTCAATTTTGATATTGCTCAAAACTAATGGAATTCACTCCCAAATGGGTGTTTATGCTTAAATAACCCTTTTGTAAGCATAATAACACGTTTCCATTGAAAGAAACAGAAATATTCACATGTCAAGTTTTAATGCGTGCAAAATGCTTTTCAGAGCGAGAGAAGCACTTTTTGACCAACAATGTGATTTTTACCTTACAATGTTGATATTACTCAAAACTAATGGAATTCACTCCCAAATGGTGGTTTATGCTTAAATAACCCTTTTGTAAGCATAATAACACGTTTCCATTGAAAGAAACAGAAATATTCACATGTCAAGTTTTTATGCGTGCAAAATGCTTTTCAGAGCGAGAGAAGCACTTTTTGACCAACAATGTGATTTTTACCTTACAATGTTGATATTGCTCAAAACTAATGGAATTCACTCCCAAATGGTGGTTTATGCTTAAATAACCCTTTTGTAAGCATAATAACACGTTTCCATTGAAAGTAACAGAAATATTCACATGTCAAGTTTTTATGTGTGCAAAATGCTTTTCAGAGCGAGAGAAGCACTTTTTGACCAACAATGTGATTCTGACCTTTCAATTTTGATATTGCTCAAAACTAATGGAATTCACTCCCAAATGGTGGTTTATGCTTAAATAACCCTTTTGTAAGCATAATAACACGTTTCCATTGAAAGAAACAGAAATATTCACGTGTCAAGTTTTTATGTGTGCAAAATGCTTTTCAGAGCGAGAGAAGCACTTTTTGACCAACAATGTGATTCTGACCTTTCAATTTTGATATTGCTCAAAACTAATGGAATTCACTCCCAAATGGTGGTTTATGCTTAAATAACCCTTTTGTAAGCATAATAACACGTTTCCATTGAAAGAAACAGAAATATTCACATGTCAAGTTTTTATGCGTGCAAAATGCTTTTCAGAGCGAGAGAAGCACTTTTTGACCAACAATGTGACTCTGACCTTTCAATTTTGATATTGCTCAAAACTAATGGAATTAACTCCCAAATGGTGGTTTATGCTTAAATAACCCTTTTGTAAGCATAATAACACGTTTCCATTGAAAGTAACAGAAATATTCACATGTCAAGTTTTTATGTGTGCAAAATGCTTTTCAGAGCGAGAGAAGCACTTTTTGACCAACAATGTGATTCTGACCTTTCAATTTTGATATTGCTCAAAACTAATGGAATTCACTCCCAAATGGTGGTTTATGCTTAAATAACCCTTTTGTAAGCATAATAACACGTTTCCATTGAAAGAAACAGAAATATTCACATGTCAAGTTTTTATGCGTGCAAAATGCTTTTCAGAGCGAGAGAAGCACTTTTTGACCAACAATGTGACTCTGACCTTTCAATTTTGATATTGCTCAAAACTAATGGAATTCACTCCCAAATGGTGGTTTATGCTTAAATAACCCTTTTGTAAGCATAATAACACGTTTTCATTGAAAGTAACAGAAATATTCACATGTCAAGTTTTTATGTGTGCAAAATGCTTTTCAGAGCGAGAGAAGCACTTTTTGACCAACAATGTGATTTTTACCTTACAATGTTGATATTTCTCAAAACTAATGGAATTCACTCCCAAATGGTGGTTTATGCTTAAATAACCCTTTTGTAAGCATAATAACACGTTTCCATTGAAAGTAACAGAAATATTCACATGTCAAGTTTTTATGCGTGCAAAATGCTTTTCAGAGCGAGAGAAGCACTTTTTGACCAACAATGTGATTTTTACCTTACAATGTTGATATTACTCAAAACTAATGGAATTCACTCCCAAATGGTGGTTTATGCTTAAATAACCCTTTTGTAAGCATAATAACACGTTTCCATTGAAAGTAACAGAAATATTCACGTTTCTAGTTTTTATGTGTGCAAAATGCTTTTCAGAGCGAGAGAAGCACTTTTTGACCAACAATGTGATTTTTACCTTACAATGTTGATATTGCTCAAAACTAATGGAATTCACTCCCAAATGGTGGTTTATGCTTAAATAACCCTTTTGTAAGCATAATAACACGTTTCCATTGAAAGTAACAGAAATATTCACATGTCAAGTTTTTATGTGTGCAAAATGCTTTTCAGAGCGAGAGAAGCACTTTTTGACCAACAATGTGATTCTGACCTTTCAATTTTGATATTGCTCAAAACTAATGGAATTCACTCCCAAATGGTGGTTTATGCTTAAATAACCCTTTTGTAAGCATAATAACACGTTTCCATTGAAAGAAACAGAAATATTCACATGTCAAGTTTTTATGTGTGCAAAATGCTTTTCAGAGCGAGAGAAGCACTTTTTGACCAACAATGTGATTCTGACCTTTCAATTTTGATATTGCTCAAAACTAATGGAATTCACACCCAAATGGTGGTTTATGCTTAAATAACCCTTTTGTAAGCATAATAACACGTTTCCATTGAAAGAAACAGAAATATTCACATGTCAAGTTTTTATGCGTGCAAAATGCTTTTCAGAGCGAGAGAAGCACTTTTTGACCAACAATGTGACTCTGACCTTTCAATTTTGATATTGCTCAAAACTAATGGAATTCACTCCCAAATGGTGGTTTATGCTTAAATAACCCTTTTGTAAGCATAATAACACGTTTCCATTGAAAGTAACAGAAATATTCACATGTCAAGTTTTTATGTGTGCAAAATGCTTTTCAGAGCGAGAGAAGCACTTTTTGACCAACAATGTGATTTTTACCTTACAATGTTGATATTTCTCAAAACTAATGGAATTCACTCCCAAATGGTGGTTTATGCTTAAATAACCCTTTTGTAAGCATAATAACACGTTTCCATTGAAAGTAACAGAAATATTCACATGTCAAGTTTTTATGCGTGCAAAATGCTTTTCAGAGCGAGAGAAGCACTTTTTGACCAACAATGTGATTCTGACCTTTCAATTTTGATATTGCTCAAAACTAATGGAATTCACTCCCAAATGGTGGTTTATGCTTAAATAACCCTTTTGTAAGCATAATAACACGTTTCCATTGAAAGAAACAGAAATATTCACATGTCAAGTTTTTATGCGTGCAAAATGCTTTTCAGAGCGAGAGAAGCACTATTTGACCAACAATGTGACTCTGACCTTTCAATTTTGATATTGCTCAAAACTAATGGAATTCACTCCCAAATGGTGGTTTATGCTTAAATAACCCTTTTGTAAGCATAATAACACGTTTCCATTGAAAGTAAAAGAAATATTCACATGTCAAGTTTTTATGTGTGCAAAATGCTTTTCAGAGCGAGAGAAGCACTTTTTGACCAACAATGTGATTCTGACCTTTCAATTTTGATATTGCTCAAAACTAATGGAATTCACTCCCAAATGGGTGTTTATGCTTAAATAACCCTTTTGTAAGCATAATAACACGTTTCCATTGAAAGAAACAGAAATATTCACATGTCAAGTTTTTATGCGTGCAAAATGCTTTTCAGAGCGAGAGAAGCACTTTTTGACCAACAATGTGATTTTTACCTTACAATGTTGATATTACTCAAAACTAATGGAATTCACTCCCAAATGGTGGTTTATGCTTAAATAACCCTTTTGTAAGCATAATAACACGTTTCCATTGAAAGAAACAGAAATATTCACATGTCAAGTTTTTATGCGTGCAAAATGCTTTTCAGAGCGAGAGAAGCACTTTTTGACCAACAATGTGACTCTGACCTTTCAATTTTGATATTGCTCAAAACTAATGGAATTCACTCCCAAATGGTGGTTTATGCTTAAATAACCCTTTTGTAAGCATAATAACACGTTTCCATTGAAAGTAACAGAAATATTCACGTTTCTAGTTTTTATGTGTGCAAAATGCTTTTCAGAGCGAGAGAAGCACTTTTTGACCAACAATGTGATTTTTACCTTACAATGTTGATATTGCTCAAAACGAATGGAATTCACTCCCAAATGGTGGTTTATGCTTAAATAACCCTTTTGTAAGCATAATAACACGTTTCCATTGAAAGTAACAGAAATATTCACATGTCAAGTTTTTATGTGAGCAAAATGCTTTTCAGAGCGAGAGAAGCACTTTTTGACCAACAATGTGATTCTGACCTTTCAATTTTGATATTGCTCAAAACTAATGGAATTCACTCCCAAATGGTGGTTTATGCTTAAATAACCCTTTTGTAAGCATAATAACACGTTTCCATTGAAAGAAACAGAAATATTCACATGTCAAGTTTTTATGCGTGCAAAATGCTTTTCAGAGCGAGAGAAGCACTTTTTGACCAACAATGTGATTTTTACCTTACAATGTTGATATTACTCAAAACTAATGGAATTCACTCCCAAATGGTGGTTTATGCTTAAATAATCCTTTTGTAAGCATAATAACACGTTTCCATTGAAAGTAACAGAAATATTCACGTTTCTAGTTTTTATGTGTGCAAAATGCTTTTCAGAGCGAGAGAAGCACTTTTTGACCAACAATGTGATTTTTACCTTACAATGTTGATATTGCTCAAAACTAATGGAATTCACTCCCAAATGGTGGTTTATGCTTAAATAACCCTTTTGTAAGCATAATAACACGTTTCCATTGAAAGTAACAGAAATATTCACATGTCAAGTTTTTATGTGTGCAAAATGCTTTTCAGAGCGAGAGAAGCACTTTTTGACCAACAATGTGATTCTGACCTTTCAATTTTGATATTGCTCAAAACTAATGGAATTCACTCCCAAATGGTGGTTTATGCTTAAATAACCCTTTTGTAAGCATAATAACACGTTTCCATTGAAAGAAACAGAAATATTCACGTGTCAAGTTTTTATGTGTGCAAAATGCTTTTCAGAGCGAGAGAAGCACTTTTTGACCAACAATGTGATTCTGACCTTTCAATTTTGATATTGCTCAAAACTAATGGAATTCACTCCCAAATGGTGGTTTATGCTTAAATAACCCTTTTGTAAGCATAATAACACGTTTCCATTGAAAGAAACAGAAATATTCACATGTCAAGTTTTTATGCGTGCAAAATGCTTTTCAGAGCGAGAGAAGCACTTTTTGACCAACAATGTGACTCTGACCTTTCAATTTTGATATTGCTCAAAACTAATGGAATTAACTCCCAAATGGTGGTTTATGCTTAAATAACCCTTTTGTAAGCATAATAACACGTTTCCATTGAAAGTAACAGAAATATTCACATGTCAAGTTTTTATGTGTGCAAAATGCTTTTCAGAGCGAGAGAAGCACTTTTTGACCAACAATGTGATTCTGACCTTTCAATTTTGATATTGCTCAAAACTAATGGAATTCACTCCCAAATGGTGGTTTATGCTTAAATAACCCTTTTGTAAGCATAATAACACGTTTCCATTGAAAGAAACAGAAATATTCACATGTCAAGTTTTTATGCGTGCAAAATGCTTTTCAGAGCGAGAGAAGCACTTTTTGACCAACAATGTGACTCTGACCTTTCAATTTTGATATTGCTCAAAACTAATGGAATTCACTCCCAAATGGTGGTTTATGCTTAAATAACCCTTTTGTAAGCATAATAACACGTTTCCATTGAAAGTAACAGAAATATTCACATGTCAAGTTTTTATGTGTGCAAAATGCTTTTCAGAGCGAGAGAAGCACTTTTTGACCAACAATGTGATTCTGACCTTTCAATTTTGATATTGCTCAAAACTAATGGAATTCACTCCCAAATGGTGGTTTATGCTTAAATAACCCTTTTGTAAGCATAATAACACGTTTCCATTGAAAGAAACAGAAATATTCACATGTCAAGTTTTTATGCGTGCAAAATGCTTTTCAGAGCGAGAGAAGCACTTTTTGACCAACAATGTGATTCTGACCTTTCAATTTTGATATTGCTCAAAACTAATGGAATTCACTCCCAAATGGTGGTTTATGCTTAAATAACCCTTTTGTAAGCATAATAACACGTTTCCATTGAAAGTAACAGAAATATTCACATGTCAAGTTTTTTTGTGTGCAAAATGCTTTTCAGAGCGAGAGAAGCACTTTTTGACCAACAATGTGATTCTGACCTTTCAATTTTGATATTGCTCAAAACTAATGGAATTCACTCCCAAATGGTGGTTTATGCTTAAATAACCCTTTTGTGAGCATAATAACACGTTTCCATTGAAAGAAACAGAAATATTCACATGTCAAGTTTTTATGCGTGCAAAATGCTTTTCAGAGCGAGAGAAGCACTTTTTGACCAACAATGTGATTTTTACCTTACAATGTTGATATTACTCAAAACTAATGGAATTCACTCCCAAATGGTGGTTTATGCTTAAATAACCCTTTTGTAAGCATAATAACACGTTTCCATTGAAAGTAACAGAAATATTCACGTTTCTAGTTTTTATGTGTGCAAAATGCTTTTCAGAGCGAGAGAAGCACTTTTTGACCAACAATGTGATTTTTACCTTACAATGTTGATATTGCTCAAAACTAATGGAATTCACTCCCAAATGGTGGTTTATGCTTAAATAACCCTTTTGTAAGCATAATAACACGTTTCCATTAAAAGAAACAGAAATATTCACATGTCAAGTTTTTATGCGTGCAAAATGCTTTTCAGAGCGAGAGAAGCACTTTTTGACCAACAATGTGACTCTGACCTTTCAATTTTGATATTGCTCAAAACTAATGGAATTCACTCCCAAATGGTGGTTTATGCTTAAATAACCCTTTTGTAAGCATAATAACACGTTTCCATTGAAAGTAACAGAAATATTCACATGTCAAGTTTTTATGTGTGCAAAATGCTTTTCAGAGCGAGAGAAGCACTTTTTGACCAACAATGTGATTCTGACCTTTCAATTTTGATATTGCTCAAAACTAATGGAATTCACTCCCAAATGGTGGTTTATGCTTAAATAACCCTTTTGTAAGCATAATAACACGTTTCCATTGAAAGAAACAGAAATATTCACATGTCAAGTTTTTATGCGTGCAAAATGCTTTTCAGAGCGAGAGAAGCACTTTTTGACCAACAATGTGATTTTTACCTTACAATGTTGATATTACTCAAAACTAATGGAATTCACTCCCAAATGGTGGTTTATGCTTAAATAACCCTTTTGTAAGCATAATAACACGTTTCCATTGAAAGTAACAGAAATATTCACGTTTCTAGTTTTTATGTGTGCAAAATGCTTTTCAGAGCGAGAGAAGCACTTTTTGACCAACAATGTGATTTTTACCTTACAATGTTGATATTGCTCAAAACTAATGGAATTCACTCCCAAATGGTGGTTTATGCTTAAATAACCCTTTTGTAAGCATAATAACACGTTTCCATTGAAAGTAACAGAAATATTCACATGTCAAGTTTTTATGTGTGCAAAATGCTTTTCAGAGCGAGAGAAGCACTTTTTGACCAACAATGTAATTCTGACCTTTCAATTTTGATATTGCTCAAAACTAATGGAATTCACTCCCAAATGGTGGTTTATGCTTAAATAACCCTTTTGTAAGCATAATAACACGTTTCCATTGAAAGAAACAGAAATATTCACATGTCAAGTTTTTATGTGTGCAAAATGCTTTTCAGAGCGAGAGAAGCACTTTTTGACCAACAATGTGATTCTGACCTTTCAATTTTGATATTGCTCAAAACTAATGGAATTCACTCCCAAATGGTGGTTTATGCTTAAATAACCCTTTTGTAAGCATAATAACACGTTTCCATTGAAAGAAACAGAAATATTCACATGTCAAGTTTTTATGCGTGCAAAATGCTTTTCAGAGCGAGAGAAGCACTTTTTGACCAACAATGTGACTCTGACCTTTCAATTTTGATATTGCTCAAAACTAATGGAATTCACTCCCAAATGGTGGTTTATGCTTAAATAACCCTTTTGTAAGCATAATAACACGTTTCCATTGAAAGTAACAGAAATATTCACATGTCAAGTTTTTATGTGTGCAAAATGCTTTTCAGAGCGAGAGAAGCACTTTTTGACCAACAATGTGATTCTGACCTTTCAATTTTGATATTGTTCAAAACTAATGGAATTCACTCCCAAATGGTGGTTTATGCTTAAATAACCCTTTTGTAAGCATAATAACACGTTTCCATTGAAAGAAACAGAAATATTCACATGTCAAGTTTTTATGCGTGCAAAATGCTTTTCAGAGCGAGAGAAGCACTTTTTGACCAACAATGTGATTTTTACCTTACAATGTTGATATTACTCAAAACTAATGGAATTCACTCCCAAATGGTGGTTTATGCTTAAATAACCCTTTTGTAAGCATAATAACACGTTTCCATTGAAAGTAACAGAAATATTCACATGTCAAGTTTTTATGCGTGCAAAATGCTTTTCAGAGCGAGAGAAGCACTTTTTGACCAACAATGTGATTTTTACCTTACAATGTTGATATTACTCAAAACTAATGGAATTCACTCCCAAATGGTGGTTTATGCTTAAATAACCCTTTTGTAAGCATAATAACACGTTTCCATTGAAAGTAACAGAAATATTCACATGTCAAGTTTTTATGTGTGCAAAATGCTTTTCAGAGCGAGAGAAGCACTTTTTGACCAACAATGTGATTCTGACCTTTCAATTTTGATATTGCTCAAAACTAATGGAATTCACTCCCAAATGGTGGTTTATGCTTAAATAACCCTTTTGTAAGCATAATAACACGTTTCCATTGAAAGAAACAGAAATATTCACATGTCAAGTTTTTATGCGTGCAAAATGCTTTTCAGAGCGGGAGAAGCACTTTTTGACCAACAATGTGACTCTGACCTTTCAATTTTGATATTGCTCAAAACTAATGGAATTCACTCCCAAATGGTGGTTTATGCTTAAATAACCCTTTTGTAAGCATAATAACACGTTTCCATTGAAAGTAACAGAAATATTCACATGTCAAGTTTTTATGTGTGCAAAATGCTTTTCAGAGCGAGAGAAGCACTTTTTGACCAACAATGTGATTCTGACCTTTCAATTTTGATATTGCTCAAAACTAATGGAATTCACTCCCAAATGGTGGTTTATGCTTAAATAACCCTTTTTTAAGCATAATAACACGTTTCCATTGAAAGAAACAGAAATATTCACATGTCAAGTTTTTATGCGTGCAAAATGCTTTTCAGAGCGAGAGAAGCACTTTTTGACCAACAATGTGATTCTGACCTTTCAATTTTGATATTGCTCAAAACTAATGGAATTCACTCCCAAATGGTGGTTTATGCTTAAATAACCCTTTTGTAAGCATAATAACACGTTTCCATTGAAAGTAACAGAAATATTCACATGTCAAGTTTTTTTGTGTGCAAAATGCTTTTCAGAGCGAGAGAAGCACTTTTTGACCAACAATGTGATTCTGACCTTTCAATTTTGATATTGCTCAAAACTAATGGAATTCACTCCCAAATGGTGGTTTATGCTTAAATAACCCTTTTGTAAGCATAATAACACGTTTCCATTGAAAGAAACAGAAATATTCATATGTCAAGTTTTTATGCGTGCAAAATGCTTTTCAGAGCGAGAGAAGCACTTTTTGACCAACAATGTGACTCTGACCTTTCAATTTTGATATTGCTCAAAACTAATGGAATTCACTCCCAAATGGTGGTTTATGCTTAAATAACCCTTTTGTAAGCATAATAACACGTTTCCATTGAAAGTAACAGAAATATTCACATGTCAAGTTTTTATGTGTGCAAAATGCTTTTCAGAGCGAGAGAAGCACTTTTTGACCAACAATGTGATTCTGACCTTTCAATTTTGATATTGCTCAAAACTAATGGAATTCACTCCCAAATGGTGGTTTATGCTTAAATAACCCTTTTGTAAGCATAATAACACGTTTCCATTGAAAGAAACAGAAATATTCACATGTCAAGTTTTTATGCGTGCAAAATGCTTTTCAGAGCGAGAGAAGCACTTTTTGACCAACAATGTGATTTTTACCTTACAATGTTGATATTACTCAAAACTAATGGAATTCACTCCCAAATGGTGGTTTATGCTTAAATAACCCTTTTGTAAGCATAATAACACGTTTCCATTGAAAGTAACAGAAATATTCACATGTCAAGTTTTTATGTGTGCAAAATGCTTTTCAGAGCGAGAGAAGCACTTTTTGACCAACAATGTGATTCTGACCTTTCAATTTTGATATTGCTCAAAACTAATGGAATTCACTCCCAAATGGTGGTTTATGCTTAAATAACCCTTTTGTAAGCATAATAACACGTTTCCATTGAAAGAAACAGAAATATTCACATGTCAAGTTTTTATGCGTGCAAAATGCTTTTCAGAGCGAGAGAAGCACTTTTTGACCAACAATGTGATTCTGACCTTTCAATTTTGATATTGCTCAAAACTAATGGAATTCACTCCCAAATGGTGGTTTATGCTTAAATAACCCTTTTGTAAGCATAATAACACGTTTCCATTGAAAGTAACAGAAATATTCACATGTCAAGTTTTTTTGTGTGCAAAATGCTTTTCAGAGCGAGAGAAGCACTTTTTGACCAACAATGTGATTCTGACCTTTCAATTTTGATATTGCTCAAAACTAATGGAATTCACTCCCAAATGGTGGTTTATGCTTAAATAACCCTTTTGTGAGCATAATAACACGTTTCCATTGAAAGAAACAGAAATATTCACATGTCAAGTTTTTATGCGTGCAAAATGCTTTTCAGAGCGAGAGAAGCACTTTTTGACCAACAATGTGATTTTTACCTTACAATGTTGATATTACTCAAAACTAATGGAATTCACTCCCAAATGGTGGTTTATGCTTAAATAACCCTTTTGTAAGCATAATAACACGTTTCCATTGAAAGTAACAGAAATATTCACGTTTCTAGTTTTTATGTGTGCAAAATGCTTTTCAGAGCGAGAGAAGCACTTTTTGACCAACAATGTGATTTTTACCTTACAATGTTGATATTGCTCAAAACTAATGGAATTCACTCCCAAATGGTGGTTTATGCTTAAATAACCCTTTTGTAAGCATAATAACACGTTTCCATTGAAAGTAACAGAAATATTCACATGTCAAGTTTTTTTGTGTGCAAAATGCTTTTCAGAGCGAGAGAAGCACTTTTTGACCAACAATGTGATTCTGACCTTTCAATTTTGATATTGCTCAAAACTAATGGAATTCACTCCCAAATGGTGGTTTATGCTTAAATAACCCTTTTGTGAGCATAATAACACGTTTCCATTGAAAGAAACAGAAATATTCACATGTCAAGTTTTTATGCGTGCAAAATGCTTTTCAGAGCGAGAGAAGCACTTTTTGACCAACAATGTGATTTTTACCTTACAATGTTGATATTACTCAAAACTAATGGAATTCACTCCCAAATGGTGGTTTATGATTAAATAACCCTTTTGTAAGCATAATAACACGTTTCCATTGAAAGTAACAGAAATATTCACGTTTCTAGTTTTTATGTGTGCAAAATGCTTTTCAGAGCGAGAGAAGCACTTTTTGACCAACAATGTGATTTTTACCTTACAATGTTGATATTGCTCAAAACTAATGGAATTCACTCCCAAATGGTGGTTTATGCTTAAATAACCCTTTTGTAAGCATAATAACACGTTTCCATTGAAAGAAACAGAAATATTCACATGTCAAGTTTTTATGCGTGCAAAATGCTTTTCAGAGCGAGAGAAGCACTTTTTGACCAACAATGTGACTCTGACCTTTCAATTTTGATATTGCTCAAAAACTAATGGAATTCACTCCCAAATGGTGGTTTATGCTTAAATAACCCTTTTGTAAGCATAATAACACGTTTCCATTGAAAGTAACAGAAATATTCACATGTCAAGTTTTTATGTGTGCAAAATGCTTTTCAGAGCGAGAGAAGCACTTTTTGACCAACAATGTGATTCTGACCTTTCAATTTTGATATTGCTCAAAACTAATGGAATTCACTCCCAAATGGTGGTTTATGCTTAAATAACCCTTTTGTAAGCATAATAACACGTTTCCATTGAAAGAAACAGAAATATTCACATGTCAAGTTTTTATGCGTGCAAAATGCTTTTCAGAGCGAGAGAAGCACTTTTTGACCAACAATGTGATTTTTACCTTACAATGTTGATATTACTCAAAACTAATGGAATTCACTCCCAAATGGTGGTTTATGCTTAAATAACCCTTTTGTAAGCATAATAACACGTTTCCATTGAAAGTAACAGAAATATTCACGTTTCTAGTTTTTATGTGTGCAAAATGCTTTTCAGAGCGAGAGAAGCACTTTTTGACCAACAATGTGATTTTTACCTTACAATGTTGATATTGCTCAAAACTAATGGAATTCACTCCCAAATGGTGGTTTATGCTTAAATAACCCTTTTGTAAGCATAATAACACGTTTCCATTGAAAGTAACAGAAATATTCACATGTCAAGTTTTTATGTGTGCAAAATGCTTTTCAGAGCGAGAGAAGCACTTTTTGACCAACAATGTAATTCTGACCTTTCAATTTTGATATTGCTCAAAACTAATGGAATTCACTCCCAAATGGTGGTTTATGCTTAAATAACCCTTTTGTAAGCATAATAACACGTTTCCATTGAAAGAAACAGAAATATTCACATGTCAAGTTTTTATGTGTGCAAAATGCTTTTCAGAGCGAGAGAAGCACTTTTTGACCAACAATGTGATTCTGACCTTTCAATTTTGATATTGCTCAAAACTAATGGAATTCACTCCCAAATGGTGGTTTATGCTTAAATAACCCTTTTGTAAGCATAATAACACGTTTCCATTGAAAGAAACAGAAATATTCACATGTCAAGTTTTTATGCGTGCAAAATGCTTTTCAGAGCGAGAGAAGCACTTTTTGACCAACAATGTGACTCTGACCTTTCAATTTTGATATTGCTCAAAACTAATGGAATTCACTCCCAAATGGTGGTTTATGCTTAAATAACCCTTTTGTAAGCATAATAACACGTTTCCATTGAAAGTAACAGAAATATTCACATGTCAAGTTTTTATGTGTGCAAAATGCTTTTCAGAGCGAGAGAAGCACTTTTTGACCAACAATGTGATTCTGACCTTTCAATTTTGATATTGTTCAAAACTAATGGAATTCACTCCCAAATGGTGGTTTATGCTTAAATAACCCTTTTGTAAGCATAATAACACGTTTCCATTGAAAGAAACAGAAATATTCACATGTCAAGTTTTTATGCGTGCAAAATGCTTTTCAGAGCGAGAGAAGCACTTTTTGACCAACAATGTGATTTTTACCTTACAATGTTGATATTACTCAAAACTAATGGAATTCACTCCCAAATGGTGGTTTATGCTTAAATAACCCTTTTGTAAGCATAATAACACGTTTCCATTGAAAGTAACAGAAATATTCACATGTCAAGTTTTTATGCGTGCAAAATGCTTTTCAGAGCGAGAGAAGCACTTTTTGACCAACAATGTGATTTTTACCTTACAATGTTGATATTACTCAAAACTAATGGAATTCACTCCCAAATGGTGGTTTATGCTTAAATAACCCTTTTGTAAGCATAATAACACGTTTCCATTGAAAGTAACAGAAATATTCACATGTCAAGTTTTTATGTGTGCAAAATGCTTTTCAGAGCGAGAGAAGCACTTTTTGACCAACAATGTGATTCTGACCTTTCAATTTTGATATTGCTCAAAACTAATGGAATTCACTCCCAAATGGTGGTTTATGCTTAAATAACCCTTTTTTAAGCATAATAACACGTTTCCATTGAAAGAAACAGAAATATTCACATGTCAAGTTTTTATGCGTGCAAAATGCTTTTCAGAGCGAGAGAAGCACTTTTTGACCAACAATGTGATTCTGACCTTTCAATTTTGATATTGCTCAAAACTAATGGAATTCACTCCCAAATGGTGGTTTATGCTTAAATAACCCTTTTGTAAGCATAATAACACGTTTCCATTGAAAGTAACAGAAATATTCACATGTCAAGTTTTTTTGTGTGCAAAATGCTTTTCAGAGCGAGAGAAGCACTTTTTGACCAACAATGTGATTCTGACCTTTCAATTTTGATATTGCTCAAAACTAATGGAATTCACTCCCAAATGGTGGTTTATGCTTAAATAACCCTTTTGTAAGCATAATAACACGTTTCCATTGAAAGAAACAGAAATATTCATATGTCAAGTTTTTATGCGTGCAAAATGCTTTTCAGAGCGAGAGAAGCACTTTTTGACCAACAATGTGACTCTGACCTTTCAATTTTGATATTGCTCAAAACTAATGGAATTCACTCCCAAATGGTGGTTTATGCTTAAATAACCCTTTTGTAAGCATAATAACACGTTTCCATTGAAAGTAACAGAAATATTCACATGTCAAGTTTTTATGTGTGCAAAATGCTTTTCAGAGCGAGAGAAGCACTTTTTGACCAACAATGTGATTCTGACCTTTCAATTTTGATATTGCTCAAAACTAATGGAATTCACTCCCAAATGGTGGTTTATGCTTAAATAACCCTTTTGTAAGCATAATAACACGTTTCCATTGAAAGAAACAGAAATATTCACATGTCAAGTTTTTATGCGTGCAAAATGCTTTTCAGAGCGAGAGAAGCACTTTTTGACCAACAATGTGATTTTTACCTTACAATGTTGATATTACTCAAAACTAATGGAATTCACTCCCAAATGGTGGTTTATGCTTAAATAACCCTTTTGTAAGCATAATAACACGTTTCCATTGAAAGTAACAGAAATATTCACATGTCAAGTTTTTATGTGTGCAAAATGCTTTTCAGAGCGAGAGAAGCACTTTTTGACCAACAATGTGATTCTGACCTTTCAATTTTGATATTGCTCAAAACTAATGGAATTCACTCCCAAATGGTGGTTTATGCTTAAATAACCCTTTTGTAAGCATAATAACACGTTTCCATTGAAAGAAACAGAAATATTCACATGTCAAGTTTTTATGCGTGCAAAATGCTTTTCAGAGCGAGAGAAGCACTTTTTGACCAACAATGTGATTCTGACCTTTCAATTTTGATATTGCTCAAAACTAATGGAATTCACTCCCAAATGGTGGTTTATGCTTAAATAACCCTTTTGTAAGCATAATAACACGTTTCCATTGAAAGTAACAGAAATATTCACATGTCAAGTTTTTTTGTGTGCAAAATGCTTTTCAGAGCGAGAGAAGCACTTTTTGACCAACAATGTGATTCTGACCTTTCAATTTTGATATTGCTCAAAACTAATGGAATTCACTCCCAAATGGTGGTTTATGCTTAAATAACCCTTTTGTGAGCATAATAACACGTTTCCATTGAAAGAAACAGAAATATTCACATGTCAAGTTTTTATGCGTGCAAAATGCTTTTCAGAGCGAGAGAAGCACTTTTTGACCAACAATGTGATTTTTACCTTACAATGTTGATATTACTCAAAACTAATGGAATTCACTCCCAAATGGTGGTTTATGCTTAAATAACCCTTTTGTAAGCATAATAACACGTTTCCATTGAAAGTAACAGAAATATTCACGTTTCTAGTTTTTATGTGTGCAAAATGCTTTTCAGAGCGAGAGAAGCACTTTTTGACCAACAATGTGATTTTTACCTTACAATGTTGATATTGCTCAAAACTAATGGAATTCACTCCCAAATGGTGGTTTATGCTTAAATAACCCTTTTGTAAGCATAATAACACGTTTCCATTGAAAGAAACAGAAATATTCACATGTCAAGTTTTTATGCGTGCAAAATGCTTTTCAGAGCGAGAGAAGCACTTTTTGACCAACAATGTGACTCTGACCTTTCAATTTTGATATTGCTCAAAACTAATGGAATTCACTCCCAAATGGTGGTTTATGCTTAAATAACCCTTTTGTAAGCATAATAACACGTTTCCATTGAAAGTAACAGAAATATTCACATGTCAAGTTTTTATGTGTGCAAAATGCTTTTCAGAGCGAGAGAAGCACTTTTTGACCAACAATGTGATTCTGACCTTTCAATTTTGATATTGCTCAAAACTAATGGAATTCACTCCCAAATGGTGGTTTATGCTTAAATAACCCTTTTGTAAGCATAATAACACGTTTCCATTGAAAGAAACAGAAATATTCACATGTCAAGTTTTTATGCGTGCAAAATGCTTTTCAGAGCGAGAGAAGCACTTTTTGACCAACAATGTGATTTTTACCTTACAATGTTGATATTACTCAAAACTAATGGAATTCACTCCCAAATGGTGGTTTATGCTTAAATAACCCTTTTGTAAGCATAATAACACGTTTCCATTGAAAGTAACAGAAATATTCACGTTTCTAGTTTTTATGTGTGCAAAATGCTTTTCAGAGCGAGAGAAGCACTTTTTGACCAACAATGTGATTTTTACCTTACAATGTTGATATTGCTCAAAACTAATGGAATTCACTCCCAAATGGTGGTTTATGCTTAAATAACCCTTTTGTAAGCATAATAACACGTTTCCATTGAAAGTAACAGAAATATTCACATGTCAAGTTTTTATGTGTGCAAAATGCTTTTCAGAGCGAGAGAAGCACTTTTTGACCAACAATGTAATTCTGACCTTTCAATTTTGATATTGCTCAAAACTAATGGAATTCACTCCCAAATGGTGGTTTATGCTTAAATAACCCTTTTGTAAGCATAATAACACGTTTCCATTGAAAGAAACAGAAATATTCACATGTCAAGTTTTTATGTGTGCAAAATGCTTTTCAGAGCGAGAGAAGCACTTTTTGACCAACAATGTGACTCTGACCTTTCAATTTTGATATTGCTCAAAACTAATGGAATTCACTCCCAAATGGTGGTTTATGCTTAAATAACCCTTTTGTAAGCATAATAACACGTTTCCATTGAAAGAAACAGAAATATTCACATGTCAAGTTTTTATGCGTGCAAAATGCTTTTCAGAGCGAGAGAAGCACTTTTTGACCAACAATGTGACTCTGACCTTTCAATTTTGATATTGCTCAAAACTAATGGAATTCACTCCCAAATGGTGGTTTATGCTTAAATAACCCTTTTGTAAGCATAATAACACGTTTCCATTGAAAGTAACAGAAATATTCACATGTCAAGTTTTTATGTGTGCAAAATGCTTTTCAGAGCGAGAGAAGCACTTTTTGACCAACAATGTGATTCTGACCTTTCAATTTTGATATTGTTCAAAACTAATGGAATTCACTCCCAAATGGTGGTTTATGCTTAAATAACCCTTTTGTAAGCATAATAACACGTTTCCATTGAAAGAAACAGAAATATTCACATGTCAAGTTTTTATGCGTGCAAAATGCTTTTCAGAGCGAGAGAAGCACTTTTTGACCAACAATGTGATTTTTACCTTACAATGTTGATATTACTCAAAACTAATGGAATTCACTCCCAAATGGTGGTTTATGCTTAAATAACCCTTTTGTAAGCATAATAACACGTTTCCATTGAAAGTAACAGAAATATTCACATGTCAAGTTTTTATGTGTGCAAAATGCTTTTCAGAGCGAGAGAAGCACTTTTTGACCAACAATGTGATTCTGACCTTTCAATTTTGATATTGCTCAAAACTAATGGAATTCACTCCCAAATGGTGGTTTATGCTTAAATAACCCTTTTGTAAGCATAATAACACGTTTCCATTGAAAGAAACAGAAATATTCACATGTCAAGTTTTTATGCGTGCAAAATGCTTTTCAGAGCGAGAGAAGCACTTTTTGACCAACAATGTGATTCTGACCTTTCAATTTTGATATTGCTCAAAACTAATGGAATTCACTCCCAAATGGTGGTTTATGCTTAAATAACCCTTTTGTAAGCATAATAACACGTTTCCATTGAAAGTAACAGAAATATTCACATGTCAAGTTTTTTTGTGTGCAAAATGCTTTTCAGAGCGAGAGAAGCACTTTTTGACCAACAATGTGATTCTGACCTTTCAATTTTGATATTGCTCAAAACTAATGGAATTCAATCCCAAATGGTGGTTTATGCTTAAATAACCCTTTTGTAAGCATAATAACACGTTTCCATTGAAAGAAACAGAAATATTCACATGTCAAGTTTTTATGCGTGCAAAATGCTTTTCAGAGCGAGAGAAGCACTTTTTGACCAACAATGTGACTCTGACCTTTCAATTTTGATATTGCTCAAAACTAATGGAATTCACTCCCAAATGGTGGTTTATGCTTAAATAACCCTTTTGTAAGCATAATAACACGTTTCCATTGAAAGAAACAGAAATATTCACATGTCAAGTTTTTATGCGTGCAAAATGCTTTTCAGAGCGAGAGAAGCACTTTTTGACCAACAATGTGATTTTTACCTTACAATGTTGATATTACTCAAAACTAATGGAATTCACTCCCAAATGGTGGTTTATGCTTAAATAACCCTTTTGTAAGCATAATAACACGTTTCCATTGAAAGTAACAGAAATATTCACGTTTCTAGTTTTTATGTGTGCAAAATGCTTTTCAGAGCGAGAGAAGCACTTTTTGACCAACAATGTGATTTTTACCTTACAATGTTGATATTGCTCAAAACTAATGGAATTCACTCCCAAATGGTGGTTTATGCTTAAATAACCCTTTTGTAAGCATAATAACACGTTTCCATTGAAAGTAACAGAAATATTGACATGTCAAGTTTTTATGTGTGCAAAATGCTTTTCAGAGCGAGAGAAGCACTTTTTGACCAACAATGTGATTCTGACCTTTCAATTTTGATATTGCTCAAAACTAATGGAATTCACTCCAAATGGTGGTTTATGCTTAAATAACCCTTTTGTAAGCATAATAACACGTTTCCATTGAAAGAAACAGAAATATTCACATGTCAAGTTTTTATGCGTGCAAAATGCTTTTCAGAGCGAGAGAAGCACTTTTTGACCAACAATGTGACTCTGACCTTTCAATTTTGATATTGCTCAAAACTAATGGAATTCACTCCCAAATGGTGGTTTATGCTTAAATAACCCTTTTGTAAGCATAATAACACGTTTGAATTGAAAGGAACAGAAATATTCACTTGTCATGTTTTTATGCGTGCAAAATGCTTTTCAGAGCGAGAGAAGCACTTTTTGACCAACAATGTGATTCTGACCTTTCAATTTTGATATTGCTCAAAACTAATGGAATTCACTCCCAAATGGTGGTTTATGCTTAAATAACCCTTTTGTAAGCATAATAACACGTTTCCATTGAAAGAAACAGAAATATTCACATGTCAAGTTTTTATGCGTGCAAAATGCTTTTCAGAGCGAGAGAAGCACTTTTGACCAACAATGTGACTCTGACCTTTCAATTTTGATATTGCTCAAAACTAATGGAATTCACTCCCAAATGGTGGTTTATGCTTAAATAACCCTTTTGTAAGCATAATAACACGTTTCCATTGAAAGTAACAGAAATATTCACATGTCAAGTTTTTATGTGTGCAAAATGCTTTTCAGAGCGAGAGAAGCACTTTTTGACCAACAATGTGATTCTGACCTTTCAATTTTGATATTGTTCAAAACTAATGGAATTCACTCCCAAATGGTGGTTTATGCTTAAATAACCCTTTTGTAAGCATAATAACACGTTTCCATTGAAAGAAACAGAAATATTCACATGTCAAGTTTTTATGCGTGCAAAATGCTTTTCAGAGCGAGAGAAGCACTTTTTGACCAACAATGTGATTTTTACCTTACAATGTTGATATTACTCAAAACTAATGGAATTCACTCCCAAATGGTGGTTTATGCTTAAATAACCCTTTTGTAAGCATAATAACACGTTTCCATTGAAAGTAACAGAAATATTCACATGTCAAGTTTTTATGCGTGCAAAATGCTTTTCAGAGCGAGAGAAGCACTTTTTGACCAACAATGTGATTTTTACCTTACAATGTTGATATTACTCAAAACTAATGGAATTCACTCCCAAATGGTGGTTTATGCTTAAATAACCCTTTTGTAAGCATAATAACACGTTTCCATTGAAAGTAACAGAAATATTCACATGTCAAGTTTTTATGTGTGCAAAATGCTTTTCAGAGCGAGAGAAGCACTTTTTGACCAACAATGTGATTCTGACCTTTCAATTTTGATATTGCTCAAAACTAATGGAATTCACTCCCAAATGGTGGTTTATGCTTAAATAACCCTTTTTTAAGCATAATAACACGTTTCCATTGAAAGAAACAGAAATATTCACATGTCAAGTTTTTATGCGTGCAAAATGCTTTTCAGAGCGAGAGAAGCACTTTTTGACCAACAATGTGATTCTGACCTTTCAATTTTGATATTGCTCAAAACTAATGGAATTCACTCCCAAATGGTGGTTTATGCTTAAATAACCCTTTTGTAAGCATAATAACACGTTTCCATTGAAAGTAACAGAAATATTCACATGTCAAGTTTTTTTGTGTGCAAAATGCTTTTCAGAGCGAGAGAAGCACTTTTTGACCAACAATGTGATTCTGACCTTTCAATTTTGATATTGCTCAAAACTAATGGAATTCACTCCCAAATGGTGGTTTATGCTTAAATAACCCTTTTGTAAGCATAATAACACGTTTCCATTGAAAGAAACAGAAATATTCATATGTCAAGTTTTTATGCGTGCAAAATGCTTTTCAGAGCGAGAGAAGCACTTTTTGACCAACAATGTGACTCTGACCTTTCAATTTTGATATTGCTCAAAACTAATGGAATTCACTCCCAAATGGTGGTTTATGCTTAAATAACCCTTTTGTAAGCATAATAACACGTTTCCATTGAAAGTAACAGAAATATTCAC